>NC_142067.1:109138719-109278719 GCF_059756535.1 Pantherophis guttatus | reverse complement strand
TCAGGAGGAAATGGGGATTTTGCAGTAACCTTCCCCTGGAGTGGGGTGGGAATGGAGATTTTACTGCCACGCCCATCAAGCCATGCCCACCAAGTCACGCCCAGAGAACCGGTAGGAAAAAAAATTGAATCCCACCACTGGTTCTAACTGACTGATATGTTTATTCTTTATAAAATTATATTCTTTATACTTTTATACTCAAAATCACACAAGGTTATAAATCCTTCCATCCTGGTCCACCATTTTAAGCTCTATACTTTGATGTTTGACAGCCCAGAAAGGACATCGAAAATACTGCATTCTCAGTATCTTAAATAAATACTAAGGGCAAAATAAAGCCACTTTAAAAGTCATGGAGCTACTTGCAGTATAAACAATGGTTTGCCTCCAGTTGAAAACGAGAGCCTTTAATGTCTTTCCTTGAGCATAAGGAAGACAAAGCTCATCGTTTTGAAGATCACTTTTCCCCCCATTCTGGTCCTTATGTGAGAGTAGCCGATGTCCATCACTTCCAAATTAAGAAATACGGGGAGGATAATATTTTTTTAAATAGGAATTGATTGGTAAGGATGTTAGGATGAGAGGGGAGAGTAGGGGAAACGGTTTGGATTACATTCAGTTCCTCTCCTAACTTTCCTTGCCTTCTGACAGTAAGCACAAAAGGGGGGAAGATTAGCCCAAGCACTTTAATAAAAATGTATTGGAATCAGTCAGAAGGAAGTCATTGTAATTCTGTTTGGTGCCCTTGCATGGCTGTGATTTGGTTTTTTTTAAAAAAACTGCCTAAAGGGTATATGTATAGTGGATGTGATAATGTTAAGAATGATCGCATGGCACAAAGGAACTGAGCAGAAAAGAAAGTATTTCCTTCAGGAAGAGCAAAGCAACAGCCCTTTCTTCTTGAAATGGATTGGGGTTGGATTTACAGTCTTGTTTTATCCTTTGCTTAACATTCAAACAAAATGACAGGGAACCTTCCCTAATTGAAAAGGGAAGGGCCTTTATGGAGGAGAATGGTGAGCTTATACTTAGAATGATTGACTGACTTGCCCTTCCAAGTAACATTGCAATCAGTTTAGTCTTAGATACACAGGCAACCTAAACAAATTAAAATTCACAGGCGTTCTCCCTGATGCACAAGGCACTTTTCCGTGCAAATTGAATGAGCACCAGAACTTATTCTTTCAAGCTTTTGAAATGTCTGGCTGAGAAATAAATAGCTTGCTTGGGGTTCAAGGGAACTTGGGGCGTTGTTTGATGATTTATTTCAATGTATTAGGTGCTCAATATTAGACCTATAAACTGGAGATCAGGGTGCCAAAGATCACTCTTTACTGGCTTGTAAAATGTGAACGCTCTCAAGGAACAATCAGAGAAAACGTAATTTTCCACTTAATTGTTTCATTGTAAAGGTTATTTGTAATGTTAAGATGAAATAAGCATTAGGTTATTAAAGTACAGCTGCTTATTAGATGTCTCAACAAAATGAATTAAAATGATATGG
The DNA here is from genome assembly GCF_059756535.1 of Pantherophis guttatus. NCBI lineage: Eukaryota > Metazoa > Chordata > Lepidosauria > Squamata > Colubridae > Pantherophis > Pantherophis guttatus. Next base: position 109,277,215 of record NC_142067.1, on the reverse strand, counting down.
TTAAATTCACATCTACGTTCAAAAATATGGTCTCAGGGCCATAAGTCAAACACTACCTGTGCCCTTTTCTCTCTTATTTATATACACAAATATTGCCTAAATTTACCTGTAGATGATTGACTTCCTTAAACAGAATAATACAGTCTGTAAGAGTGAGGTTATGAATTTATCCATGCTCCACATTTTATCTCAAAGCTCAGAGAACCCTAGATTAAACTATATACTGAATGAAATCAGAACTAATGCTAGATTTCATGAGATTTTAATGCTTCTGAAAGCATCAAGATGGGAGCAAAGAAAGAAATGGGAAAGGATATATGAAAGGGGCACAATTGATTCAAGTAGCTAGTACTAGGATCTCTTGAATCGCACTGCAATAAGGAATTAATATTAATTCTTTTTGCCAGAAAATGTCAATTGATTGTATTAACAAGCAATAATCACTTTTTAAAAAAGACTAGATTTTAAAGGAAACTAGCTTTAAAACCCCGAGCTATACTTTATAGTTTCTTTACCAGGAATAACTCTATACCCGTGATGGCGAATCTATGGCAATCATGCCAGTGGTGGGTTTCAAATAATTTAACAACCGGTTCTCTGCCCTAATTATTTCTTCCAATAATCAATTCACCAAACTGCTCAGAAAGTTAACAACCGGTTCTCCTGAAGTGGTGCGAACTGGCTAAATCTCACCACTGATGCATGCACAGGTGGCACACAGACCCTCTCTGTGGGCACGCCAGCCATCGCCCCAGCCCAGCTCCATCACGCATGTGCACATGCCTCCCACCAGCCAGCTGGTCTTCAGATCTCTGCCACGCATGCATGGGGGTGGGGTGCATGCAAGAATGTGTGTGCATGCGCGTGGATGCATGTGCATGCACAGGGACAGGGTGCATTTGCAGGGGGGCGCTCGCATTGCATTTTGGGTGTTCAGGCATGCTTGAGTGCATTCGTGTGCATGCACGTGCTTTGGGCATTCGGCACCAAAAAGGTTAACCATCACTGCTCTATACTGTCTGCCGTTTTAATAGAGAGAAAATAATAGGGGAGTGAAACTTATTTAATTCACCTCCAATTCCACAAAGATACCTGTTTGCATAAAATATTCTGCACCTAAAATTGTTTAGCCACAAAGAACTATGCCTAAAAGTGTAAACTAAGTTATTCTACAATGAAAGATGAAAATTTGCAAGCACCCGCCTTTTAAAAACAGTTAGAAATCAAAGTATCTTAATTTCAAAAATGATTGACACATTTGCCTGAGACGATTCTTGCTTTATGCTAAGAACAGATTATTTGTATTTATAAATGTAGCGCCATTCAGTTAAAATCATGCAAATTTGAGCCACGATTGCGTTCCCCATGCCAGACACTGAGTAATGTTTTCCTAATTTCTGTTTTTGAATTTCAGGGCAAATAGTATCTAATTCAGCCTGAATCAAGTTGGATTATTTTCCTAAAGCTGCAGTTCAATGGAAACAACTACATTGAGAAACATGTCCATTATTTATCTCTCCCAATGGTACAATGTAGTTGGAATAATTATAAAGCTCTTGCATCACTTTTAGGAACCAAAATGACATGTTAGCATTAGTATAAACTTACAAATATGACATCTACTGTTAGGACATATCATTCAATTACTTTTTCGTAACTGAAGCTGGCCTGCCAATATCTCGATTATTGTTATCTGTTGTCAGATAGACATTCTGTTAGATTACACACATACTGTACATACCTACTTTCCCATCAGGTTATTCCCCTTCAGGTTAACCAACATTATCCATTCACTATCCTTCTTTAATACCCATGTATCATTGCAAGTTAAACTTCCTACACCTTCAGCCAATGATTTCTATTCTTTCCACACACCTCCTTTTTCTCTTTTTTGAAGATCTTCTCCATATGATCATGACTTGATTTAAAGGAAGCAGGTGGGCATTGTTCAGACTCTCCTCTGACTCCATAATTCCTGAATAGGTGCAACAAAATAATAGAGGTGCAAAATAGCAGCAGTATAGTGTTTCTTAGCAAATCTGATAGCTGACTGGGCTAACATGACATGAAGAAGAATAACATGACATGAAGAAGGGCAAAGCATCATATCTGCCTAAACAAGCAGGACAACAAATTACTGCCCAATTTCAGCTCTGTGACACTTTCTACTTTCTGCTCCAGGCTGGCTGGTTTCTATCCACCACAAGGAATTTGAGACTCACCTAAAAAGTGTACACCCCTGTACTTCTCTATCAGTTATAACTGGCAGATACCTTGTGAGCATGCATTAATTCAGGGGTGTCAAACTGGATTTCTTTGAGGGCCGGATCAGCATTGCAGTTTGCTGTGGGCTGGCAGTGGGAGGGAGTGGGAGGGCGGGGGAGATGGGACAGACTTTACTGGCCAAAATGGGGCACAGGGGGGCTGTGTACACCCCCTGCATCTATTTTTGCCATCCCCAGCCTTTAGCAGCACTCTGCCGGCCAAAAACAGGCCACGGAGAGGCCGCACGCAGCCTGTTTTGGCCAGCAGAGGTACCACAGGCCAGTCCTTTGATGTTTTCAGGCTGGGCCCATGGGCTGGATTTAAGCCCATGGGCCCTGGATTAATTGAATAACTTTTTAGCTATTAAAAATAATTTTATACTGAGGTAAATTTGCAGAAATTCTAGCCCTTATGAGAGGGTGTCAGATGCCAAATCAAAGATTTAAAAAAATATTTATTTTCCGATAAGGTTTATTTTTAATTCTTGGCAGAACTGGAAAAAATTTTCAGGCACAATTTTCTGTCGTAACCACCAAATTTTAGAATATTACATTCAAAGGTTTTATGTCATGATTCTACAACATCCAAATGAGTCCATTGGTTCGTGAAAAATCTGCTAGATAAATGACTAAAATTGGAGTTGGTGGGGTTGAGTCACTCGATTTCACAATTGTGCATTTGTACCATTATTGAATAAATTTATGTTTAATAATATGCTTTATTTTCTTCATTTTGGATTCACTAGAGATTTTTTACATAATATGCCGTAGTCCTTGGAATGATGAACTACCCCTCATGTAGCACTTGGGATTCCTGCTTTATACTTTTGGAGTTCAATCATCTGTCTATCTCTCTGTATAATTGTAACAAGCCAAGGAGAAGAAACTGTTTAAACAGTATAGTAGTCAATGAATCACAGTGGTTAATTGAATAGAAAGTGTCTTAAATGGCTCTTTCGCCCTCCATTATGTGCTCAAGAAAAAACAGAAGAGAGAAATTAGAACTGGGATGAGAAGTAGTGGTGGGATTCAACCGGTTCACTTTGGCTGAACCGGTTGTTAAATTGCTGGCTGGCCCCGCCCCATACCGCCCCTTCCAGAAGTCCCCACGAGCCCTGTTTTGGCTCCCAGATAATGCAGGGAGGCCTGCGAGACCAAAAACAGGGCATGGGAAGGGGTGTGGCACGACCCCCTAATGACTTATTTTTGCTCCCAGAGGGCTGCAGGAAGGCCTACTAGGCCCAAAATGGGGCATGGGGGTGCAGCATGCCCCCTCATGGCCCATTTTTGCTCCCAGGGGGCTGCAGGGAGGCTGTGTTGCCTGTCACATCCCCTGGCCACACCCACCCAGCCGGTTATTAGGCAGAGAACTGGTTGTTAAATTATTTGAATCCCACCACTGGTGAGAAGATTCCCACCAGGCTTGAAAACTACAGTGACACTTACATAAGTTTATTTTTAAAGGGAGTACTTTACATTGGCAAGGGAGACCAATGGGTTTGATTCACTGAGACAAGGGTGATCAAATCAAATCTTGATTGCAAATATAGATCAGCATAAATTCAGGGTGAGTCTCAATGCCTCAAACATTTGAGTAGGATTTTACTCATAACCGAATACTATGCTTCTCTCTTAAAATCAAGGCACAATTTACAAGACACAATTATTTACAAATTACAGTCAGCTATTTCCTCCTCCTAGTGATGCTCGAGTGGCTTACTACAGCACAGAGTTTTAGGTGGCATTCCTTCATGTTGGCCAACCAAGACTGCTGAAGCCCCTATGCCTCTACTTTAATCTTAGCACCTCCAACATCACCAAGAAATGCCCACTGTGTAGGATGAGATAGGAGCAGGGGTGAAATGCTCCTGGTTCAGACCGGATCACCCGAACCAGTAGCGATAGCTACGGGTGGTTCGGAGAACCGGTAGCAAAAATCCCTGCCCCCCTCCATGCCCAGCTGAGCCACACAATCATCAGAGGCTTTTTTTTTAATTTTTAAAAGCATTTTTTCTAGAACCGCTTCGGCTGAAAAAAATGCTTTTAAAAGTAAAAAAAAAAAAAAGGATCGTGCGGCTCAGTCAGAGGCTTTAAAAGCATTTTTTCTACCACCTCTTCGGCTGGAGAGGTTGTAGAAAAAATGCTTTTAAAAGCCTCTGACGATCCCAACTGAGTTGCTTGATCATCAGAGGCTTTTACAACCTCAGCCGAAGAGGTGGTAGAAAAAATGTTTTAAAAGTAAAAAAAAAAAAAGTTGGCCACGCCCACATTATCCCCCCCACCAAGCCACGCCCACAGAACCGATAGTAACAAATTTTATATTTCACCACTAGATGGGAGTGTGGATAAATGGAGGGGAGATTAAATGTCCTGTAGTCATAAATAGGGGCAGACTGCCAAGCACCCAAATCCTATCATTTGACTATTGGAGGACACTCCACAGCCATAACTTTAGGACCATTCATTCATAAGTACCATTCATTCAGTGTAGCCATAACTTCAAACAGCTGCTGAACAAAGGGTTATTGAGCAAGAACTACCTGTGCTCAATTCTGAATCATTTGCAAAACTTAGCATTTATTATTACTTGATGCATTCAGCAAGGAAGTATTGATATAAAACTTTCCATAATTCCATAGCCTACTTATGTTATCACATCCTTCTTCTAAATAACTTACAAGAAACTTTCTTTCCCATGACCTTCTGAAGAACAAAACTCTGATCAGTTCATCCCCTGCTGTCGCTTAACAAATAATTGAACATTTTCATTCTTACACCCTTTAATCAGAATGCTATCAAGCACAGGCATAAAGTAACCCCCTTGTGATTTTTGCATTCATCCTCGCCACTTTCCCATTTTTACAGGGGAACAATAATAGCACTCTTCCAATTACAATCAGAGATGCAGTCTTCACATGAATGTCTACTGTACAGGTTCAGATAAACAAGAACATAATAATCTAGTCTGTTTCAATGCTGAACATATATATTTCAATACCATTTTTTTCCTACGATATGTAGGTATTCTGATATTTTCAATTCTCAGGTGGGCTGGAGAGCTTCCTGGGAAGATCTGATTTAAGGGCTGGTTGTTACCTTGTAGGACCTAGGTTCATGCTATGAGACTTTCTTAATGTTGGGCTAAAAAGTTAACAAATACCTATAACACAAAGTTGAATATGATTATCCAAATTTACTGTATTTATAATTGTATTTATTATCTTCAAAGACAGCCATAGCTATCCGTTAGCAAAGGGGAGCTTTTAATGTAAAGCTTGCAAAATCATCAAATGTTGAGGAAACACCGAAGGTTACGTTAGACCAAATAGATTAGTACAAAGAAAAAGAGATACCAGGGGGAAAGATATCAACGGTACTAGTTCCTTTTTTTGGGGGGCAGGGACACATCAGGAAAGAAAAACAGTAAGGGGTCTTTCCCCATTGAACTCAGTGTACAGAAAGTTAGTATTTCTGATGTATTCGAACGACGCTTAAAGAAAAGATTATAAAACAAATACAGAGAAAATAAATATGCAGCTCCAAAGAAACCTAATTTTTTTAAAGAGTGACTGGAGGGGGGAAAAAGGAAATCTTTCTATCAGAAATAAAAGGCAAGACCCAGGGGATTTTGTCTGATAAGAAAAAGTGCCTCAATCATGCTGGGAAGGACTAAGCCACTGGCTATGCATTTCTTTCAAGACATCAATAACCGAACAGGAGATCTTCTTGCTGCAGGAGGCACCAAGGCAGTAGATAACTTTGAAGGATTCTTTCATCAGCTTGCCAGAAAGTCTTGGGGCTCATTTTGCGATTTTAATTATTCTGTTTAGCAAGTGCAGCTTTTTAAGTGTTTTGCAGTAAACAGCAGTTATTAGGCATGAAACTATAAGATATTCATTTTCAAAACACTTCGTCTTAATTACACTGTAAACGCCGCCATTAGCAGGTTATGCAGTGGTTTATTTGGCTGCCTCACTAAAGAGCATTGGGAATGCTTCGTAATGATCCACACATATAAATGTCCTCAGAAGCAATTACATTTATTCTACAGGAATATGATGGAATTAAGCCCCATTGCTTTCAAGGATTTTGTTGTTAGTTATGAAGTCGTGTCTGACCCATCATGACACCATGGACAATGTTCCTCCAGGCCTTCCTGTCCTCTACCATCCTCTGGAGTCCTTTAAGATCATGCCTATTGAGTTATGTAGGCACCTTTGCCACGATAAGGCAGTAATCCATGAAGGCGTCAAGCATTTTATACATATATATTTCAAGACATTGTCATATTTTATTTTTAAGTAGAAGGCACCCAGAGAATTGGAGATTCTCAGTGTATTACCTCGATGAACCATTTGCTGTAGAATGACTAATGTTCCATGGACAATGCAGTTTTCCCCTATTTACAAATTAGGTAATTAAAAATGCCCAAATTAGGGGTAGGCAGCTTAGTGTCCTCTTTATTAAACCTTGCCTGGAAAGCCAATGGCGATGGGGACATGGGGACCACTATAGCCTAAAACATCAGGAGATAAATTGCTTCCATTTTAAGCGCTTAAAGATAAGTTGAAGAAGAGCTTGAAGATAAGGTAAGTGAAGTTTGACTCTTGGTGGCTTCCTAGAGGGTATCTAAGCAATGTTTTTGGTAGCAGTACAACAATAGTTTCTTATTGTCTTCTTCTGGGTCTGAATCTGGGCAGTTTTGAGCAAACAGGTCAGCCAGTTGTGGCAGCTTGTTGAGATCCCTTTATAATTGGAACTATTTATTGATTTTGGCATCTCTTTCCCTCTCTTTCACATTTGCAGACATTGCATCAAATTGTTTGGGATGGGCAACACATATATAGATGCAGTGGTAAGAATCTAATTTTCTTCAACAAAAGACAATCTTTAAGATGTCATTCCAATATGAAGAAGTATGTACAGTGTGTACTGAAAAGTCACAATAATTTTTTCTGCAACCATAGGGGAGAAAAAAAAGAGAACTGTATTGAATTAAGATAAAAATGTCCCACTGAAAAAGCATTTTTCAGACCTTTAAGCATACATTTATTCAAAGAGCCCATTCCATATCCTACAGGTGCCAGTTTCCTTTGGCAACTTCTCCACAGACCATTGCTAAAAAGAGCTGAAGGGCATAAAAGTATAAGATTTTCTTAAAATTCCTGAAATGATGAAAGAAGTTCAAGACTCAATAGGACATTAATCTCATGAAATGGCCAGTTGCTATTCTTTATTATGTAATACAAATAATAATAATAATAATAAACAAATGTAAAAATTTGGGAAACAACATTGCCTGAATTAAATATCATTAAACAATTACTTATGGGTCAGAGATATTTCTGACAAATGCATGAAATCTGGAGTCCAGGCAGTTCAATTGAATATATAGGTTTATTGCAAGTTCAACCTTGCATCCTGGACATAAATTGTTTCAACTCCTACCCTCAAAATGATGCTATAGAACACTGCACACCAGAACAACTAGACACAAGAACAGTTTTTTTCCCCAAATGCCATCACTCTACTAAACAAATAATTCCCTCAACACTGTCAAACTATTCACTAAGTCTGCATTACTATTACTATTAATCTTCTCATTGTTCCTATCACCCATCTCCTCTCACTTATGACTGTATGACTGTAACTTGTTGCTGTATTCTTACGATTTATATCAATAGTTTCCAGTGGTGAAATTCAATTTTTTTTACTACTGGTTCTGTGGGCGTGGCTTGGTGGGTGTGGTGTAGCTTGGTGGGCGTGGCTTGGTGGGCATGGCAGGGGAAGGATACTGCAAAATCTCCGTTCCCATCCTATCCCAGGGGAAGGATACTGCAAAATCCCCATTCCCTCCCCACTCCTGGAGGAAGGATATTGCAAAATCTCCATTCCCACACCACTCTGGGGCCAGCCAGAGGTGGCATTTGCTGGTTCTCCGAACTACTCAAAATTTCCGCTACTGGTTCTTCAGAACCTGTCAGAACCTGCTGGATTTCACCCCTGATTGTTTCCTAGTATGATCTGATTGCTTATTTGTACCCTTTGAATATCATTACGTGTTGTACCTTATGATTCTTAACCAATGTATGTTTTCTTTTTATGTACACTGAGAGCATATGTACCAAAGACAAATTCCTTGGGTGTCCAATCACACTTGGCCAATAAAGAATTCTAATCTAATTCTAATTTAATCTAACCACTCTACAAGAAACTGAACTACTAATGGTCAAAGCAAATTGGTATTAGATAAGAGTCAATAGAATTCAAGGTGGGGTGGACTTAAATCTGTTGTGGGTACAGAAGGACTCAAGGCTGATGATGCATTTGACTCCTCCCTGAGGCTCAGCATCCCACAATTTTGGACTTTTTTTAAAAAAAATCTATCATAACAGAACTTAATGAATTGAAAGAATAATTTTAAATGAAAAACAAAATGTCCTCAAATTAGAAGAAGAACAAATCAACAGAACCATTTGTTTGAATAAGGTCAATAAAAATTCTGAACAGCTAACTTAAAAACATGAGCCATAACCACTAATAACAATTTAGGATTGGAAAAAATTCTAGAATATATAAGAGAAACTATAAGATAATTACCTCTTTTGAAAACCACTCAAAGAAATAAAATTTTGAAAGATAAAAATGTGGTTTCCAGTCAGTCATAGGTTATGCTCGTTTAGTGTCTGCCTAACAATTGTAACAATTTTTACAATGGTGATGAAAAAGTAACTTTGAAATCAATGTCTGCATTTATGACATTTAAAGCATCTTTTTCTCTCTCTCTCAGTCACGTGTTCGCCATTACAGTCAGTTATTAGACATTGTCTTATGCCTGGCTGATTTTTTCTTTCACCTTTTCTTAGAGCGGAAAGATTGCTTAAATAAGCTATCTCTTTTTGAGTTACTTTTCTTTCCAGTGCAGTGCACCTCTAAATGTGCTGACCACAGGTTAACAAGCTCATCTCTGTGACTTTAATTAATTGATTAGAATGCTTCATGGGCTAGCAGTGGCTGCCTGAAATTGACAAGAACCTAATCAGTTTCATACTAAAAGCTTTTGTTTGCTTCCTAAGTGTCTTGCAGCTGGCAGCATTGAGAACACTAGGCAAACAGTGTTTGCATTGCTTTTCATGTATATTCCCCATTGTGTGTCTGCTTACTCTCTTCTAGTCCCTTCCTCTTCATCTAAACATTCTTCCTTCTTGCTAATTATCCCAGTGCTCCGATGAAGGTTTCAAAGGATCGGGGATTGGCAAAAAAGGACTAAAACATTTACCTTTCACCTGGCTTCCTCAAGAGTCAGGTTTTGGAAATCTTCCCTGCCATTTGGGTGCACCTGGCTGTTTGGGAGCATAGTTTTCTGACACTTGTGATCCTTCACTTAGCAACTTCTACACTTAATGATCAAATTGCCAGTCTCAATTGCAGCCACTAACAAGAACTAGCTATATAATCAGCTCATGTACAGTCTTAAAAAGTTTTAACAATAAATGATTTAGAAACGGAAAAGCCACCATGAAATGAAAAATCAGATGCTAGAGTGGAAAACTCCATCAGAAAATAGCATTAATTAGGTTTTAGCAGTTTAGGAAATGTAAAGTAACAAAAACTGGAACAATGAATAAATAGGAACAAGTTTGAAAAAGCAATGCAATTTGAATAACAATATAATTACAGACGTTAAGGAGGAATGAAAACAAAAAATGGTTGTAGGATCCAAGGATATGAAAGTAGGATCAAACAATTCTAACAAAATACAAAATTTCAAACAAATAAACACTTTTTTCTGCAAACCCTAAGTGGAAACATAAACCAAATTAATCTCCATAAAACAAGGAAGAAATACTGGAATGTTTGAAAAATATTTGGAAGAATCAAATAAAGCACAATGAAATGACTGCATGATTAAATTATTTATCTTGGAAATAAAACCTGAATAAATGCAAAAGATTGTAGTAACAGTGGAAATGGTAAAAGAAAAAACTAAGAAGATGAAGAATTCATGTGGACTAGAAAATGATTAACTTTATGAATTTTGACTCAGATATTATCAATTTTACATTCTTGTCTTGTGAATTATTTCAATTAAATGTTACAGAAAGTGTAGAGGCTCACTACAGACTGCACCCTTCTGATCATGAAAGATTACACAAAAACAACATCCAAATTTTTATTTATTTATTTATTTATTTTATTATTCAAATTTCTATACCGCCCTTCTCCTTTCGGACTCAGGGCGGTGAACAGCCAAAATAAAAACATTTATACATAAATACGATTAAAAATAGATTTAAAATAATTAAATTTGGCCCATAGTTTAAAATTTATCAATTTAAAATCCATATCAAAATTTAAAACCAACCATAAAATCATAAAATCAAGAGAGACCGGCTAACTGAAAGAGATGAGTTTTTAGGGCCCGACGAAAGGTCCGGAGGTCGGAGATCACTCGTATCTCTGGGGGTAGATTGTTCCAAAGGGTAGGTGCCACCACAGAGAAGGCTCTCCTCCTGGGGGTCGCCAGCCGGCATTGTCTAGCCGACGGCACCCTGAGGAGGCCCTCTCTGTGTGAGCGAACTGGCCGGTGGGAGGCAATTGGTGGCAGAAGGCGGTCCCGTAAGTACCCCGGCCCTAAGCCATGGAGCGCTTTAAAGGTGGTCACCAACACCTTGAAGCGCACCCGGAAGTCCACCGGAAGCCAATGCAGCTCGCGCAGGAGAGGAGTCACATGGGAGCGCCCAGTCGCTCCCATAATCCCCCGCGCGGCCGCATTCTGCACCAGTTGGAGCCTCCGGGTGTACCCCAAGGGGAGCCCCATGTAGAGAGCGTTACAATAGTCCAGACGAGAAGTGATGAGTGCTTCAGTGACTGTGCGTAGGGAGTCCTGATCCAGAAAGGGGCGCAACTGGCGTATCAGGCGAACCTGATAAAAAGCCCCCCTGGCCACGGCCGTCAGATGCCCTTCTAAGGACAGCCGTGCATCCAGGAGGATGCCCAAGTTGCGGGCCCTTTCCGTGGGGGCCAATGATTCATCCCCAATAACCAGCGATGGCGTCAGCTGGCTATACCGGGACGCCGGCAGCCACAGCCACTCGGTCTTGGACGGGTTGAGTCGAAGCCTGTTTCTCCCCATCCAGACCCGCACGGCCTCCAGGCACTGGGACATCACTTCCAAGGCATCGTTGGAATGGTCTGGGGTGGAGATGTACAGCTGAGTATCATCAGCGTACTGATGGAACTCCACCCCAAAACCACGGATGATCTCACCCAGCGGCTTCACATAAATGTTGAACAGGAGGGGCGAGAGGACCGACCCTTGTGGCACCCCACAAACAAGGCGCCTCGGGGTCGACCGCTGCCCCCCTGTCAACACGGATTGCAACCGGTCGGAGAGATAGGAGGAGAACCACCGCAAAACGGTGCCCCCCACTCCCAGTCCCTCCAGCCGGCGCAACATGATACCATGGTCGATGGTATCAAAAGCCGCTGAGAGGTCTAACAGGACCAGGATAGAGGAATAACCCCTATCCCGAGCCCTCCAGAGATCATCCACCAACGCGACCAATGCCGTTTCCGTGCTGTACCCAGGTCTGAAACCGGACTGGAGCGGATCCAAATAGACAGCTTCATCCAGGTACTGTGGAAGCTGTCGCGCCACCACACTCTCAACAACCTTCGCAATAAAGCGAAGGTTGGAGACTGGACGATAGTTAGCCAAAACAGCCGGATCCAGGGATGGCTTCTTGAGGAGAGGCCTCACCACCGCCTCTTTCAAGGCGGCCGGCAGGACACCCTCACTCAAAGAAGCGTTGATAATTCCCTGGAGCCAGCCTCGTGTAACCTCCCGGGAAGCCAGCACCAACCAGGAGGGACACGGGTCCAATAAACATGTGGTGGCGTTCAGCCGTCCCAAGATCCTGTCCATGTCCTCGGGAGCCACAGGATCGAACTCCTCCCAGATAACATTCTCAAGGCCTGCCTCAGTCATCTCGTCTGAACTAACCCAGTCAGTGGCCAAGTTTTCCCGAATCTGAGTTATTTTATCATCCAGATACTGTACAAAATCCTCAGCTCGGCCCTGCAAGGGGTCCTCCCGCGCTCCCAGATGGAGAAGGGAGCGGGTCACCCTGAACAGGGCGGCTGGGCGGTTATCTGATGACGCGATAAGAGCGGCAAAATAGCTAGATTTCGCTGCTTTTATCGCCACTAGGTAGGTCTTAATATGAGACCTTACCAGTGTCAAGTCGGATTCGGAACGACTGGCCCTCCAACCGCTCTCTAGGCGTCTTTTCCGGCGCTTCATCTCTCTCAGCTCCTCGGAGAACCAAGGAGCTAAGTGAGTTCGGTGCCGGGTCAGAGGCCGCAAAGGCACGACCCGGTCCAAAGCCCCGGCAGCCGCACTATCCCAGGCGGCCACCAGGTCATCAGCCGAGTCGTGAGCTAGAGTTTCAGGAAATGGCCCAAGCTCCATCTGGAACCTATCAGGATCCATCAGGCGCCTGGGGCGGAACCACCTGGTCGGCTCCGCCTCCCTGCGACGGGGTGCGGCGGTCAGAAAGTCAAGTCGAAGGAGCGAGTGGTCAGACCATGACAAGGGTTCAGTATCTATATCCCCTATATCAAGGCCACTCAACCACTGACCAGAGACAAAAACTAAGTCCAGAGTGTGTCCCCCCATGTGAGTAGGGCCGTGAATTACTTGGGTCAGGTCCATGGCCGTCATGGAAGCCATGAACTCCCGAGCTACCTCAGAAGTTTCACCAATGGATGGCAAGTTGAAATCCCCCATGACCAGAAGTCTGGGGGTATCAGCCGCCACCTCGGCTATAACATTGAGGAGTTCGGGCAGGGTCGTCGCCACGTGGCAGGGAGCCAGGTACGTGATCAACAGACCCATCTGCACCCCACGACCCCACTTCACGAAAAGGGACTCACATCCGGCTATCTGAGGCACAGTGGTCTCCCTCGGATCAAGACCCTCTCTTATAATGACCGCCACCCCCCCGCCCCTGCCCTGAGCTCTCGGCTGATGAAATGCACGGAAGCCTGATGGGCACATCTCCACGAGGGGAACCCCCCCCTCATGGCCCAACCAGGTCTCCGTAATAGACATTATACATTATACAATGTCTGCCTACAAAACTCAAGCTATTAACAAAAGTTTTTACCAGTAACTTCTCTATATACCTAATTTCAAATTCAATGCACCTTATAGAGCAAAATGGGAAATTTGAAAGTTCTATAGCTACCAAACATCAACTTTTGATTGGTATTTGGTATCTGATATTAAAAAAAAAATCCTAGAAGGCACAAAACAAATGCTTATTTGGTTGGATTGATTACTAAAAGCATTTGATTTACTATCCTATAACTAGATCAAAAAAATAAGAAAATTATGAAGTTTTTTTTAAATGCTGTAAAAATGTAAAACAACTTTGATGGCAAATACAGAAGAACTCAAAGAAATAATCAGAAGATAGCAATAGCAATAGCACTTAGACTTATATACCACTTTACAGTGCTTTACAGCCCTCTCTAAGCAGTTTACAGAGTCAGCATATTGCTGACTCATGGGTCCTCATTTTACCAACCTCAGAAGGATGGAAGGCTGAGTCAACCACTGCACCACCGCGACTGATATGGATTCTTTAAGATTTTTTTTTCTGTCTCAACTTTTTTTTAATGTAGCCTCATTCTACTGATAATAACTTTTAACTATCTATGCAGGAATCAAAAGTTTCACATTTGGCCTACACGTCCCAAAGGTGCTTTTTCAAAAGGCAAGTGGACTTTCTTTGTTTTTCCTTGCTTCTCATCCAAGAAGCTGCTTCAGTTTCACTGAAATGTCTTCAAGGAAAAGCAAAGAAACTCCAGTTGCCTTTTCAAAAAGTGCCTTTGGGACAACCATGACTGAGAAGCGCCCTAGACATTTGTTCTACATGAATAATTTGAGACTACTTTGTAACATTGTTGACTAACAAATGATTACTTTTAGAAACAGCCAAATCTTTAGTGATGATATCAGAATGGCTTTGGAGTAGGTAACTGTACAATACTGGCAACAAAAAGACAAACATTTAATACTTGGAACAATGCATTGGCACTACATTCAACGCATTGGCCATGGAGGAAAGTTATAAGTTCAGAAGCAAGCAATATTTTGCAAGAAGAGAAAAAGTATCAAATACTTATTTTTTCAAGAGGCAACTGGAAAACTCATCCAAGAAGTTTCCTGAAGAAGAAACAAGAACATTCAATTAGCATTAGCTAATCATCAGAAGATAGCAATAGCATTTATACTTATATACCACTTCATAGTGCTTCACAACCCTCTCTAAATTTACAGAATCAGCATATTGCCCCCAACAATCTGGGTCCTCATTTTACCGACCTCAGAAGGGATGGAAGACTGAGTCAACCTTGAACCTGGTGAGATTCGAACTGCAAAATTGCAGGTAGCCGGCAGTCAGCAGAAGTAGCCTGCAGTACTGCATTCTAACCAGGGGTTGGTTCTACTTACCTTTACTACCGGTTTGCAGGGGGGCCACGCATGTACGCGCCGCTCACACAGAAGCTTCTGCACATGCGCAGAAGCATTTTGATGATGTCGGGGTTGGTGGGTGGAGCCTCCTGCCAGTTTTACTACCAGTTCTATAGAACCGGTGTGAACCGGGGGCAACCCACCACTGATTCTAACAACTGCGTCACTACGGCTCTCTTGAAAAAAGCACCTTTGGGACAACTATGACCTGGATGACTAAGATTCTCCATAGACATTTATCTATCAAGTATATAAGATGAGTTTGAAAAAAAAATAATAATATCAAAGCTGAATGGTGTAATATAATCAAATCGAACAATATTTGGAGTGTCCCTGTATTACATTATGCAGCAGATATTATTGGCATTGAACTAGATATTTTAGATACCAAGATCTGAAAACATATGATAACACAGTACATGGTGTGATATATGCAAAAAGTGACACAGTATTTACCAAGGAAAATTGATGGTCATGGTTTGTTGCCACCAAAGCTAACAGTGGAAGATAAAATCAGAGATCTGAGCGATTACATAAAAGCAAGCAAAAAAGATGTTAATACATGTCTGCATGGAAAACATTTTGAGTGTGGCAGAATGAAATGTGGCATACAAATTGAACTGTTATAACAGTGAATGAAAAATTGGAAAGATAAACCTCTATGGGCTCAATACCCGAAAGAAATTGAAGGCAAGATGAATAGTAGCAAAACTTGGCAACAGCCTTAGATTGGATTCATTGAGATGGAAACATAAGGCTTAATATTTGTAACCAAAAAAATGTACTATAGCTATATATGCTATAAAAATGAAAATTCAGGAACCTGGAAATCACTGTGGCTGTAGCAAAATTGCCCAATGATAAGACAATATAAGATCATGTGGCAAAAATGGTAAATTGGATTTTATGCAGAAATTTATTCTTTTGACTTCTTCTTTGATTTGTTATAACCACCACAGTCTGATGTCATATGACACCAGAGTAGCTCAAAAAGAACAGTAATTACCAGGTATAACAAAACTGGAATAAATTTTCCCTATAGATATTGGAGAGTTGGGAAGTATAATGATAGAATTGTCAAAACAGTGGAAAAAAATTAGAATTATTTAGCTACAAAAGAACTAGATCACAAAATGCAGCTTTGCTTAGAAACATATATCATACTGGGTTTTGTGTAATATAACGGCTTTGGATTAAAGTTCAAATAGATCCTAAATTACCAGCATTTGCTAAGTATTTTATAAAAAAAATTATGTAAAAACATATGTATATCATGCTTAAAAATTAAGTGCAGAATAGAATTAAAGGAATGTCAATTAAATAAGAATATACAAAATGCAAAGTAGACACAGAAAAAAGATGTTTCTAAGACAGTAGTGTAATTTACAAACAAGTAATCACTTTACAATTAAAAGATAAACTGGACTAAATAATATATATATATACATATATATATATTGGTAATATATATAATTAATTGTACCAATTAAAGTTTAGCAGCGTACAACGCAAAAATTGAGCACCAGGCCAGTAGCCCAGATTTAAGCCCAGACTTAAAGATGAGAAAAGGCATCTTCTGTCATTCAAAAAGTAAGTGGCAGCTGAATCCAAAGGCATGGGAATAATTCCTCCTACTACAACCTACAACTACTACAACTAAAATCTACAACCTTCACTTTGCTGTCAAGGTAGGTAGAGCAATCATCACTGCCAAATAAATAGAATAATTAAGTTTTGCAAAGATGAACTAGGTAGGCAGAAATCATTGCACCAGAGTGCCTGAAACATTAAAATTATATTTTTGTAGTAGCACCTGGCCTAGTTGGTAGACCCTACTTGGATTGGGAGGCTCTCCTTACAGTCACTCATGCCCTTGTCACCTCACGGTTAGATTATTGCAACACGCTCTACATGGGGTTACCCTTGAAGAGTGTTCGGAGACTACAGTTGGTCCAGAATGCAGCTGCGCGAGCTATTGTGGGTGCACCTAGATACACCCACATTACACCAATTCTCCACGAGCTGCACTGGCTCCCTATTGGTCTCCGGGCACAATTCAAGGTGTTGGTTATTACCTTTAAAGCCCTATATGGCTCAGGGTCAGGCTATCTTTGAGACCGCCTTCTACCGCATAGCTCCCAGTGAACAGTAAGATCCCACAGAGATGGTCTCCTCCGGGTCCCATCAGCTAAACAATGCCGGCTGGCGGGCCTGCGGGGGAGGGTGGCTGCCCCAGCTCTCTGGAACCAGTTACCTCCTGAGGTTCGGACTACCCCCACCCTACTGGCCTTCCGGAAAGCGGTGAAGACCTGGCTTTTCCGGCAGGCCTGGGGCTGTTGATCTCGCTTTTCAATCTTGCGAGATCTGGCCATGGATGGTGTGCATGTGTTTTTAATGTTTTTAAAATGCTTTTATAATGTTTTTTTTTTTAAAAAAAAATATGTCACTGTTTGTATTATTTCTGTTGTAAACCGCCCAGAGTCCCTTGGGAGTTGGGCGGCATAGAAATATGGTTAATTAAATTAAATTAAATTAAATCAATGCAGAGCTCTGAAGTGGATAAAGATGGGGAAAAAATGAGGAAGATTCAAAACAACATACATTGCAATATTTTAAACCCAGATCATTAGAAGAAGGGTGATAAAAGTGTGACCTGTCTAGTAATCTGTTGCAGGAAATAACACATGAAACAAACAAG
Organism: Pantherophis guttatus; assembly: GCF_059756535.1. Lineage (NCBI taxonomy): Eukaryota > Metazoa > Chordata > Lepidosauria > Squamata > Colubridae > Pantherophis > Pantherophis guttatus. The sequence goes on along the minus strand of NC_142067.1, from coordinate 109,259,709 downwards.
ATCTGAATTAGAGGCATTGCCGCTTTTGCATCTCAAGAACTGACAAGTATGCTAGATGTTACACAGATGAAAATGACAGGCCACACAGCTGCAGGGACAATCTATTATCCACCAGAACACCCACATTCATGGGAACTGACCCAGCTGTGATTTCTTGGCCCTGAAGACAGGTGGAAAAATCTGAAACAAAAGGGCAGGGCAGGGGTGAAATCCAGCAGATTCTGACAGGTTCTGGAGAACCGGCAACACAAATTTTGAGTAGTTTGGAGAACTGGCAAATACCACCTCTGGCTGGCCCCAGAGTGGGGTGGGAATGGAGATTTTGCAATATCCTTCCCCCTGGAATGGGGTGGGAATGGGGATTTTGCAGTATCCTTCCCCTGCCACACCCACCAAGCCACGTCCACCAAGCCATGCCCACCGAACCAGTAGTAAAAAATTATGGATTTCACCACTGGGGCAGGGTGATAGTAAGAGAACTACAAGATAATAAAGAGAATTAGTTTCCAAGATAAAATTTGATTTATATCAATGTTTAGAGAATACCTGCAGGATTCAAATGTTCAGCAATCACTGTCTCCTTCAGTGTCCATTCAGAAGTCCATTTCGTAATAAAAGGAGGAATGGCAGGTCAGAATGTTTTATAAAACATTTTAAAAAAGCAAAAAATAAAAGATCGTCTTTTTTTCAGGACTACTATTAGGTTTCTTTAAAAAAAATCAGTCAATGAATAATATATTGCAAGATGCTTTATTCCCCTTTGTTTCTTTCTTTCCATTATTAAGTGTCATCTAATTTAATAAGGTTCTGATTACACTCTGGAGCAGGTACAGGGAGAATTGATGGACGCTTTCCAGACTTGGGATGATATAAATTTCATTTTGTGAAAGATTCAGAGTACAATTTGATACTACAAAATAATTAATATTCCTCTCATTTTTATTAATCACATTCCTGTGGTATTATATTTCAGCCTTTGAACATATTTACTTGCAGTTCACTGATTTCACTCTATACCAGGTATATATTTAATTACATTCATATTCTGCCGTTCCTCAAAACAACTCAGTGGAAGCAGTCATGGTTCCCTTTTGTATTTTATCTTCTCAGCTCCCGGAAACTGAGAGATGCTGATTGGTCCAAAGTCACTAGGATTACTTAATGATCAAAGAGTGTTGGAAGAACTATCCTTCTGGGTTCAGTTCCAAGTGGGGAAAAAGACACTGGATTCATGGAAGTTGCTTGGAAAGAAGGTTTATTGATGAACAGGATCACATGGCTTGAGTTCCTGAGCAGGAAAAAAGGGCAGAGATGCTGAGAGTTTCTTGGTTTTATGTCCTCTGTTGGGCTTTGAATTTGAGCTTGTATTCTGATTGGTTGTCAGACACCCATGGGGCCATGCAGGGGCAACTCTGTAGGCTGTCCTGAGTCCCAAGCTTGCTTGAGCCTTGCTGGGTGATGTAATCTTCCCAGGTGCCATGTGGCGAGTTCTGTTGCTAGATGGGTAGAGGGCTAATCCTATCTTTATTGGATCTTGGGTGAGGGCATTTGCCTATGAATAGACCTAGCTATCTCTTTATCTCTTAAGTGTGGACATCTGCTATGGGCTATTGAGGAGGGTGGGGGCTATTAAGAGTGAGTCTGTTTCCTGCCTAAAAACATGTTTTTCCATTTCTCATCCAGGGAAATATAATATTCTGCCTTTTTAATATTTCCTAGAATATTTCGTTTTTCTAGGAGAGGGTGGGTGCTAACTTCCTACAAGAGGAAATGTTTTCATGAAATGTAAGCATAGGATTGTGCACACAAAAATATGCTAATTTGGTGAGAACATCACTAAGAGTGTTTTCTGAAAAGGCTCATACTGAAGATACAGTGAATAAGTACATTTGATAAGAATGTACAAGAATTCTGTATTCTCTGGGCCCACTGAGAATATATCTGTTGAACAAAACTCCGCATTGGCGACAGGAAGGGAATCAGGTCATTAAAATACTCTGCTAGCTCCATTCAGTTGCCCAGACTCCACCCTGCAAGGGATTATGGAGTCGTTAAATGATGATGATGATAAGAATGTGCAAGAAACCTACTGCAGACTTTGACAAAACTAAATTGTGTGATCTGCCAGATGGATTTTGTCATTGCAAAAGCATGACCAGTGAATAAGTGACAGATTCCCCTGGAAAGCTATGGGAAAAATATGCTGTAAGAAAAACAGTTCAACCAGGGAACCAGTTTCCTACATAGGTGAGGGGGGCAGGTCTCCTTTCCTGGAGCATTCAGTAGATGATCACTACAAGTGACACTGGAGGAACTCCTAGGTCCCTTCTCACTCTGTTATTCTCATCCATTCCAATTTATTCCATGAGTAATCAGCCATATCTTACATAAGCTTATATTCAAAAAGCTTCAGAATTATTGTTTATTTATTTAGCATATGGCAGCATCAGAATATTTATGTTTTAGAGTACATAAATGTGAATCCCAGTACTGTAATAGGACATTTGAGAATGTCCCAAGCTGGGAAGGATAGATTATGAGTTGAATAGATGAAATTGCTAAATTATAATTTATTATATAATTTTACAGTTGAATGTTGTTTTTGAAATGTATAGTATAAGGGGGATATAATAATATTGTTAGAAAGAAAGGGTTAGTATATGGGGGGTGGTACAAAAGGATGGTAAAGTATTATATAATCTGTTATTAATTTGGGTTTTATTTTGGAGAAGCCACAGGGGGAGGGGAGGGGGGGTTAGGGTGGAGAGGGGGGAAAGGGGGAAAATTTGTATTTGAAAAACTTTTTCAATAAAAAAAGAGTGAAAAGAGAATGTCCCAAGCTGGGAGGTTTCAAACCAGCAGCTCCCATGGTTTTGCTTACTATGGCCCATCTTCTTATTTTGGTACAACTCCTGGTAGTTAATCCTATCATCTATTCATCATCTATCAATCATCTATCTCCCATGGGAATGACTTTACCTTGTCCTCCTCTTTATCCCCAGATCAAACATCATGAAGTTTCATGGGAAATTAAGCTGCAGTAAAAAAAAAAAAAAAATAAGAAATAGAAGACACAGAACTTTTCTTTTACTTTCCTTTTTACTTTAACTAGTCACATATGAAAACAATCAATATTGGGGGAAAAAATCCACATAGCTCTAGTAAAATCAAAGGCAGCACTTTGAAAGCAACAAAGAAGTAATTAAGTATCTTTGAGTAGACAATAGAGTGGTTTACGGGATTATTACAGTTGAAAGGCAACTCTAATGTAATGAGTCCATTAAAAAATACAGATTTCACTGAGTATTTATAGAGAACAGAAATTCCAGAGATAAATACACTTCATGACCAAAAAGGTTGACCGAATCACAGGGAAAAAAAAATAGTGCAATGACATTTACCAACAACTAACCAAGTCACAGTTCCTTAACTCAGAAGTTTTTGATTCATTGTTACTTGGACTTCTTTGAAATTAAGACAGCAATAAAACAGAACAGATTTTTGCCCATCCTAATATTGTTAGTCTTTCAATTGCTGATTGATATTGGAAAAATAATTTTTAACTTAGCTTTAACCTACCTATGTTCTAAGCGCCATTAATATTTCAAATATTTCTTTATTTTTTTGTTAGTAGCATATTGAATGCCATCCAGCTGGATGACTCCACTATACAGCACTATGTCATCAATCACTTTCATCAATGTAGTTTTCTTGCTAAAATGCAGGAGTGGCTTACTATTGTCTTGTCCTACACAGTACGAAATGATGCCTTTGATATTTGTCATGTAAGTGATCCTCTGCCTTCTGCTCCTTCTCATATTGCTGCTGTCCAATATACCGTATTTTTCAGAATATAAGACGCACCAGACTATAAGATGCACCTTAGTTTTTGGGGAGGAAAATAAGAAAAAAGCTGATTGGCAGGTGGAATACCCCCAATCAGCTGTTCCCAGAGGTGAATTTTAGCAACAGTTTCCTTGGTTGTGAGCTCTGTGCCTTACTTTTTTTTTTTTTTTTGCTTTTTTTCCTGCCTCTGAAAGCCTCCAAAACAGAGCTTCAGAAAAAAAGCCTCTGAAGCTCTGTTTGGGGGCTTCTTTTCTGAAGCTTCGTTTCTTATGCTTTTTTCAGCCTCTGAAACCTCCATTTGAGAAGCTGGGCAGGGCTACATTCGGAGTATAAGACGCACCCAGATTTTCATCCTTTTTTTGGGGGGAGGAAGATGCGTCTTATATTCCGAAAAATACGGTATGTTCCTGTTTGTTCTAGCTGACCAGCTGGAGAGAGCTTTATGCTTTGGATGATCCTGTTGGGACTTCTTGTGGTCTGTCGGCCGCTGGCTTCTCCAGCAGCCAAATCAGATGAGGAGGTGGTGTGGGAGTCAGGGGCAGCATCAAGTCAACCTGGGAAGTGGGAATGGAGCTGGCAGAGAGAGAGACAGACGCGGAGCCTGGGTTGTCCATCAGCCCTCAGATGGAGAGTCAACAGCCCCCAGGTCTGGAGGTGGCTGATGAGGAAGAGGAGGAACAGCTGAGTCCAGTGCCTGATGCGTGGATGCACAGAAGGGAGAGGAGAGGAGAGCAGTGGAAATCTGTGGGCCGATCCTTGGGAAGAAAGAGCCACCGCTGCTAGCGAAGCCCCACCCTAGCTTTGGGGATAAAAGGCAGGGGGCAGAGATGAATAGATGTGGCAGACAACTATTCCTCTCCCTGCCAGACAGACTTGTTAGCCTGTGGTGAAAGAGAAACTTTTTCCTAGGGTTGCTGGTGCTCCTAATAAAGGAATCATTGCTTCAACTTCAGAGGATTGTTGTGTTTGGGGAGCCAGATCAGAAACAGGATTCTTTCCCTTGGCAAACACTCCTTTCCAGGGACCCCTTCATGATTAGGCAGCACAGCTGGTCTTATTGATTGCTATAGGATACTTAGAAGGAATAAGGGCTGCAGTTTGCTTCTTTCCTGCTGGCTGATGAATACTGTGCAGGAAAAATGCCATTAAAGAGGACAATATAAAAAGGGAAAGGAATCCCTGAAAATTTTACTCTGCTAGTTGTTGCTGACTATAAGGGGCAGTGTTCATCTCCGTTTCAAGGCCATTGAATCAGCACTGTCCAAAGACATTTCTATGGTCATGTGGCCAGCATGATGTCACAGAGCATGTTACCTTCCCACCAAAGTGGTACCTAGTTATCTACTTGCATTTGCATGCTTTCGAACTGCTAGGTTGGCACGAGCTGAGGAAAGTAACGGGAGCTCACCCATCACATGGCGCTCAGGTCTTGAACCTGGGCTGCCAGCTTTCCAGCAGACAAGCCCAGTTTCTTTAAGCACTGAACCACCATGCTGCCCTAAGGAGGGCAATATAAAAAGAATATGTTCAACCTCAGCTCCTGTAGAGATGAACATAAGCACCCTTTCAGCATTCTTAATTCTCTTCGGGAATAGAAAAAATTGAGAATAAGTTTTCTTAATTATTCAGCAGAAAACATTCTTCCAATGCTTCCTGAGCCTTGAGGCTTGCAAATAGATGTGGCAACAACATTAATGTTTTTCCCACACATACGCCTTAATGTGTGTTTAGATTGGCAGCATGGCAACCAGTTTGAAACTTTGAGCGAATTCAGCCAGTTTGGCCTTTTTAAAACAAGTGGGGGAAGTTACAGAAATGTTGGTTGAATGCTAATTTTGTTGGATAAATCATCCGAAGTAAATAAAAAAATCATATTATAAAATTAAAAGAAGAACAACAATGTGTAGGGGTTATAGACAATTTACTATATTTTTTGGAGTATAAGATGCATTGGAGTATAAGATGCAGCTTAGTTTTTGGGGAGGAAAATAGGGGGGGAAAATCTGCCTACCAGTTTTTCATCTGGCTAGCGTCCTTAGTCTGGTCAGCTTCAGCACATTAGTTTGCTAGTTTTGAGTGTGTGCACATGCTTTTTAGTCCCTGCTTGGGGATAAAAAAAAACAGCTTTTAAAGCACAACTGATCTTTGGAGAGAGAAGCAATGAGAAAAGCAGGCAAAGCACGGAGATTGCTTCACTCGCTAGTGCCTTGTTAGGGCTGAAAAAAGCTTCTAAAGCACAGCTGAGAGTCGGAGGGAACAGGCAAAGCCCAGAAAATTGTTTCACTCGCTAGCACCTCATTAGGGCTGAAAAAAAGCTTTGAAAAAACTATGTTTGGAGTATAAAATGCACCCAAATTTTCAGCCTCTTTTTGGGGGAGAAAATGTGTCTTATACTCTGAAAAATATGGTATATGTTTTATAATCAATAGGGTTATAATCCCTATATATATATAGTGCAATCCCTGTATCTATAGGATTGTAATCCTAGGAAAACAAACCCCCATCTGTTTAAATTTTATTATGCACTTGCTAAAGTGGCATAATTTAACTTTAAAAAGGCAATATTTAATTCCTACAGTGAATGTCACCACTGCCAATATTTTATATTTTGCCATTTCATATTGTGACAACATATTTTCAATTCAATTAAACTAATGGACCTTTAGGAAAGTTTTAAAACAAAACAAAGATAAATTATTAATCTCGACCCTAAATTGGGCACATGGTACTACTAATTTAGATAGAGCTAATGAACTATACAAAATAGCATGCAATTTGAATGCCTTTGGGAAGGAGGGAGAAAAACAGCAAGAATATAAAAAAATATACATGGAAAGGAATTGTGAAAACCTCTTAATCATTGGCACAAAAGAAAATTGTATACCTGGATCTTTCTGAACAGTGGGACATTACGAGAAACTGCCTGCCTTGATAAATCAACTCTTTGAATAAAATGCAATGGGAATAGTTTATAATAATTGCAAGCTATTAAAACCAACAAGGGCAAAAACTTTCCTGCTTCTTTCACAATAGAATAGCCTGGTGAATATGTTGCTGCAGAATAGATAATTAAAGCAGTACAAAAATCACTGCTCAAAATATTCAGAAGTATGCAAAAGTTATAATTGGAATCTCTACTATAAGATCTCACAATGGGCAGCTAAGGTGGAGCAGATATGTGTGGGAAGACAGTTTCAGCCAGAGCTGCCAATCTGGCATGTGGTAAAGGGAAGGAGAGCTGCAGTACAGTTAACCATTTTGTGGAAGTCAACAGGAACTTTCTGAAGTCAACAGGAACTGTCTGGAAGTCCACAGGGACTGTCCAAACTGCCCACCTGCCCAAAATTAACCTGTAAAATTGCACATTCTTTCAAGAACTATTTAGTAGCTCTTACAGCAGTGGAGGAAGTCTCTGTGTGGGATAAGAAGGAAATGGCTATAGCAGTTATTCTATGTGATGCAACATACGAGTTTAGACCATTTGATATTGTTTGATAGTCTTCTAATAATTAGGTCTGGTTGTTAGCAGTACAATTACTTGACTTTTCTATTTTTAACTTGCTGACGTATAAGAAAAGATGTTATTTTGCCTTATTTTTCTCTTGAAGATTAAAAAAAAATGCTTGCTCATAGAAATGGCAGATTGCCAAGCGGAATACTTCAGAGATTTGGTATTCTCCCAGTGATTTGTGAGTGATTCAGGCCTATTGCTTTAGAACTAGAAGGAGGTGTGAAATCTGTACTCAATTCAGAAGAAATTAATTAATTCTTAACAATGTCAGAACTGTTGCTTCAACTTGTCATAATATTTGCTGTCGTTCAGTATGCTTTTCGGTGATCAAACCTAGAATTCATTGCTCAGAAGGCACATTGTGATATATAAACAATAGTATGCTTATAAAAACAAAGACCCCTTGGGTCAAATTGATGTCTACACATCCATGCAATTGTCCTAAAGATAAAGGTAAAGATTCCCCTTGCACATATGTGCTAGTCGTTACTGACTCTAGGGGGTGGTGCTCATCTCCATTTCAAAGCCAAAGAGCCAGCGCTGTCCTAAGATGTCTCTGTGATCATGTGGCCAGCATGACTAAATGCCAAAGGTGCACGGAACACTGTTACATTCCCACCAAAGGTGGTCCCTATTTTTCTACTGGCATTTTCTATGTGCTTTCGAACTGCTAGGTTAGCAGAAGCTGGGACAAGTAACGGGAGCTCACCCTGTTACGCGGCACTAGGGATTTGAACCACTGAACTGCCGACCTTTCAATCGACAAGCTGAGTGTCTTAGCCCCTGGGCCTTGTAGATGTACAGGTGCAATTTCTTTTGACAGGAACTGCTAAGTACCTATTTTTTTGAGTAGATATACGTTAAATGTTTGAAATAAAATAGCAGAATAAAATATATCACTTAGTAATACACCACACACATCTAGACACATAAAGCAAAAACATAGCAGATAAAATTAAGAGATGATACATTTTTAGTTAGCGCAATCAGATTTTAAGTAAAATTTTAGTACAGATTCATGTGGATATAGTATGTGTGGTGGTTGATTTTTATATTTTCATATTTTACTGCACTGTAAGTCTCTGGCATAACATAGAAAATAAATAGGGTTTAACTCCTCAGTGGAACACAAAAAGATTTAAATCTTTCTCAGCATACTCCTGTTCCATTTATAAAACTATATATGTACAGTTTAATTATAATGTCAAATAGATGGAAATTAATTCATTTTCCCAGTGGTGTATAATAGGAAGGCTGACAGTGGTTAAAATTTAGCAGCGCAGGCTGTGAACTTTATTTTTTTAACCAACATATTTTCTTTTGCCAACATATTTTAAAAGTCAATCAAGTAACAGAGAGAGCAATATCCTAAATTTACGGGATATCCTTTTATGGAATCAGATTCTGAACTACCATATAGTTGCAATCAATTAAGATCCAAATATTTTTTCAGGAATACCTGAACATAAAGGCCCTCTTTACTGATGCATTTCATTTCATATTAATATTCATTTCTATTTCTCATTTTCCAGACCATCTCCATCTCCCCCAGCATTGGGGCCCTTTGGTTTTCATAAGGAAAATTATGTGGCATCCTGATTGTTGTAAAGTTGTGCTGAAACTTCAGTGTTTCCACACCAATCTCTCCAAACTTAATTCTAGCAAGATTCTAGAGTTTGAAAGCATCGGTTCACCATTCCATCATTATTTCCTTCCTCCTATTTTCTCATGAATCAAAATGTCTGATCTGAGAGCATCAATTGCTTATTTCATACTTTCCTAATCTCTCTTCCCAGCTTCCTGCCCATCCTCACTGCTAGACAAATGAAAGGCATTGAATAAAAAGTATCATAGAACTTTTTTTCCCCTGGCAGCTGTACTGTGCACAGTTTTTTGTAGTTGTGGCTATTGTTGAAGTCTGAATTGCCGCAGAAATAATGATGAATAGAGTTAGAGCAAGCAACAGAAAGGGGCAAAAGTAAAAGTGATTGAAATTATCCCTTTCATTTTAGTCATCTTTTCTCTCTCTCTTTTCTTACATCAATATTTTGGGACTTGTGGCCTTAGAGTGAATTTCAGCCTCCAAAACCTCAAGAAAATAAAAGAAAAAAAAGTCAGGCAGAATGAAAGGTAGCCAAGGGAAAGAAAAATAAAAAAAAATGAAGATTTATGCTGGACCATCTAGGGACCATCTACTGTAGGGGAAGTGCTATGACTATTATTGGTAGTAAGAATGATCCTACTATAAAAAGAATCTGCAGCAGAGGTTATCAAGAAATGAAGGGAAATGCAAGAAGGGGTGTATTTTTGTTTTGCTTTAAATCTGGTTGTTTTGTATGTGTGTATGTGTGCTTTCTTTACCTTTCTCTACCTCTGATGTAAGTGATCTGTCCCCGTCCACACACACACACAAACACAGCCAGCCAGGGGTTAAGGAAACACTTTGGCACACACGCAGGTCTTTATCTCCAACTTGGCAGCGATTTACACACCGTCTGCCAAGTGCATTTATTTCCACAAAACAGAAAGATAAGATACTTAGCATACAAAAGTCCAATCAGAATAATATTCCTCTCAGCAGTTTCCGGACGAGGCTTTAGTGACTATCCAAGGTTTACTTTTGTTCGTCACAGGGATCGCTGGCCACCACCCTCTATTATATAGTCTCCGGGGTGTGGTCCAGTGACTCAGTTCTAATCCCTAGCACGCCTCCTGAGCTGCTGCAAACGTTTATCACGCCTTCGGAGGCGTGCGTCCAGGAATGATGTCTCTCCTTCGCTCTCATCCAAGACACCTGTTTCTCGGCTAATCTCCTCTCCCTCGGCCAGCACCTGAGATAGTGCCAGAGGGGAGGGGCCTGGAGAGGGAGGCCTGGCTGACTCCTCTTCCTCATGCTCGGAGCTTTCTTCCTCCGATGGGATAGGCTCAGAGGGCGGGGCTACAACAGTAAGTGCAAAAAGATATCAATATTTAGATGTTTTGTTTGGTAAGAGCATTTAAAAACCTATCTTTATAGGGCTTAAAGAGCGAATGTGTTCTGGAAGATCAGGGAAGAGAAGAGGAAAAATTGTATGTAGAAGGCCCACTGAAAGAGCCACATCTGACATTCTAATGCTGTTAATGTGCAAAGGTATGTGTCAGACCTGCCTCAGCTTGAATCTCTACCATGTTTTCCCAAAAATAAGACCCTGTCTTATATTTTTTTGAACCCCGAAATAAGCACTTGGCCTTATTTTCTGGGAGGTCTTATTATTTTGGGGCATGTGGAGGAAACCAGAGGAAATAGAGGGGACCGGCTGCGTATGCATTTAAATATTTTCAGGGAGGGCTTATTTTCAGGGGGGGCTTATTTTACTGCATGCCTCAAAAGCCCAATGAGCTTATTATCAGGGGATGTCTTATTTTGGAGGAAACAAGGTAAGTAAGACAATCCTTAACTCCATTTATTGAGAAAGGCATAGTTTACTAGAAGTCAGGTGGATTACAGTTATGCATAGCCAGAACTGGGAATTGCACACCCAAATCAGTAGTGAAATCCAGATGTTTTTACTACTGGTTCTGTGAACGTGGCTTGGTGGGCATGGTGTGGCTTGGTGGGCATAGCTTGGTGGGTGTGGCAGGGGAAGGATACTGCAAAATCTCCATTCCCACCCCACTCCAGGGGAAGGATACTGCAAAATCTCCATTCCCTCCCCACTCCTGGAGGAAGGATATTGCAAAATCTCCATTCCCACCCCACTCTGGTGCCAGCCAGAGGTGGTATTTGCCAGTTTTCTGAACTACTCAAAATTTCTGCTGCCAGTTCTCCAAACTGCTTAAAATTTCCGCTACCGGTTCTCCAGAACCTGTCAGAACCTGTTGGATTTCACCCCTGACCTAAATCCTCAAATCCAACTTTTCCCTCCCTTGGTTGCCTCCCATCACTGGGCCCCCATGTTCAATCAAATTCAAAGAACATGTTTACAGAACTGTCACTTCAGGCATAGGTTTGGTATGCAGCTGCTTTCCGCTCCCAGCCAGTTATCCTTATTTATTTATTTATTTATTTATTTATTTATTTATTTATTTATTTATTTATTTATTTATTTATTTATTTATTTATTTATTTATTTATTTTATTCAATTTGTATACCGCCCTTCTCCTAGTGGACTCAGGGCGGTGCACAGCCAGAACTAAAACACATAACAATACAAAATTTAAAATTATTAAAAGAATTATATACTTTGGCCCAAATTTAAAACAATTCGAATTAAAACCCCTTAACAGATTAAAAACTAAACAATTAAAAAACTAAAAAAGGGGGCGGGGTTCACGCCAGCCCTGCTTGATGGAAAAGAAAAGTTTTCAGGGCACGGCGAAAGACCCGGAGATCCGATATCCTTCTTATCTCCGGTGGCAAATCATTCCAGAGGGCGGGAGCTGCCACAGAGAAGGCCCTCCCCCTGGGGGTCGCCAGCCGACATTGCCTGGCTGACGGCACCCTGAGGAGTCCCTCTCTGTGGGAGCGTACTGGTCGGTGGGAGGCTATTGGCGGCAGAAGGCGGTCCCGCAAATACCCATGTCCTATGCCCAACTCAGAGGGATACAGTGAAATTTCATTTCCCCATGAAACATCCCCCCTCCCATCTACATCCACACCCTTGAATTCATGGCAGCTGATACTGAATAGTTGTGAAGCGCAAGTGTGAGGTGACAGCTGACAGTGTGGTTAGGAACAGTTTATGCTTGAATCTGATGCTTTATGGCATGATTTCCTAGTCATTAATTAAAATGAATGCCAAAAATAATTAGCTGAATTTTAAAAGCATAATAAGGTAGGATAAGGATAAGGATACAGGTGTTAAGAAATGGGTCAGTAGGTCCATTATCCAATGGGAGAAAAAAAAAATAAGTTTACTTTAGTTACTTTACTTAACCTTCCATACCGAACAGCATTGGCATATCCCTTGAAGAAATAAAAGCTCTTTCAGACAACCAAAATTTTGGGAGAAAAATTGCTAAAAATAAGATCCTAAAAGAAATGCTATACATTTTTCAAACTGAAATGGATTTTCCTCCCAATAATTTTCCAAAAAACACTCTTGCATATTATTTGAGGGCCAGTAATACATCATTTCAAAGGGAACTCTCTCTAGAGAGAGTTATATATAACAGTTATATATATAATTGCAGATGATATAGGATTTTTAAAATTCAGAGTGGTCTTTTAAATATTGCCAGTACAGGTTTTTCAAAATGGATGATTTTAGGATTTATTGTCTGTTATTAGACTGATCAACAATGTGTACTTATTTTGATGTCTGATAATATTTGATATATAATTTGCATTGGTAATTAACCAATGACAACTGGTTGCTAGGTAGAACTGACCCAAATCAAGGCTATAAGTCATGGGAAGAAGGATAAGAATGCAGTTCCCATAAACCAGGAGCATACAGGTCTTTTGATGGCTTACGTTCAGCATTTAAAGATTTCTTTTCCCAACCGAGTGCTATAATGCAAGGATTAAAGATACTGCTGAAAGAAACAACATTAAGATGTTTTGCTTTTCCTTGGCTTGGAAGGAATTTGCCTTTACTTTCTTTTCTTTTTATTTTTTTTTAATTTTTTTTTAATGATTTTACAACAACAACACAACACAAGATACAGAACACAAAAACATAATATGTATTTCTTTTTACATATCAGTTTTGTACCTCTTACTTTCTATTTTATACATTCCCCATTTTTCCCATCCTTTATTACCATTATCTTTATCTTCCCTTTATAGCTAATTTTATTCATTTACAATATTTTACACATTTGTCACATTCTCCTCTCCATCATTTATTCACCTTTACTTTCTCTACTCTCAAGCCAATCGTACCACTTGTTCCATACTTGATAATATTCTGTATCTTCCTTTTCTTTTATTTCTTTCGTTAATTTGTCCATCTCTGCACAGTCCAGAGTTTTCTTAATTATTTCTTCCTCTGTTGGTACTTTTTCATTTTTCCAGGACTGTGCATAGACTATCCTTGCAGCTGTAATTATATTGAAAATCAACCTTCTTTTCTTTTTAATGTCTTAAAATACTACCTCTCTTTATTTTCTGCTTGAAATTGGCATTGGCTGTGGAGAAAAAAAAATATTCCAAATGTGACATATATAATATTTCATTGTGACTTTTTCTCTTTCCCGCAGACACGTTCAGACTTGTTGAAACTGAGAAAGATGATGTTGAGGTAGCATCTGTCGTTAGGAAAGTCCTGTAAAGTCACATTTTAAATTTAACTTAAATTTAATTTAACTGACTCTTTTGCTATTATTCCATTTTTATTTAATTCCATTTTCTTTTGATTCCTCTGCTGCAGAAGACTGCACTGTAACTACAGTATTTTGCTGGAGATCTGAATATTATCATTTCTACCATGGGGAAAAAAGAAGACGAAGAGGAGGAATTCACATTCTGTTCCTCGGCTATCACTCAAGCCAAACAAACAAAGGTGTTTTTTTGCCCCTAGCACATTAATTAATTAATTAATTAATTAATTCATTCATTCATTCATTCATTCATTCATTCATTCATTCATTTTTTCATTCTTTCATTCATTTAGTCAAACATGTACAAGATAACAGACATAAGTATAAACATGGATATGAACACAGGAAATGGGTACGAATAAATGGGGACAGTAGGACAAGGATGGAATGCATGCTGGTGCACTTATGCATGCCCCCTTTATGGACCTCTTAGGAATGGGGTGAGGTCCACAATAGGCAGTTTAAGGTTAAAGTTTTGGGGGTTTGGGGAAGAAACCACAGAGTCAGGTAGTGCATTCCAGGCATTGATCACTCTGTTGCTGAAGTCGTATTTTCTGCAATCAAGTTTGGAGTGGTTTTCCTTGAGTTTGTATCTATTGTTTGCTCGTGTATTATTGCGGTTGAAGCTGAAGTAATCATTGACAGGTAGGACATTGTAGCAGATAATTTTGTGTACTACTCTTAGGTCAGACCATAGACGGTGTAGTTCTAGGTTGTCCAAGCCCAGAATTTCAAACCTGGTGGCATAAGGATTTATTTATATACATAAAATTTTTATAAAATTGGGTTATCTAAAAGTCAAACAGCTACTTGTCAAACTCCTTTTGCTCTTCCAGATAGCCTCTCTAATAGATAGATATAAGCACCTGAAATGGGATCTATAAGCAAAGATTTATTTATAAAATTGATTTGCTCTCCATCTTGTATCCAAGACTCTGGGCAACTAACAAAGATAGAGAGTTCCCAATGTTTAGACTCTATGCCTGCAGGAGCTTCCCCCTCATGGATCACAGCCATTTGTCCACCTCTTACAAGGTTCATACAGCAAGACAATGACAACTTAAAAACCAAAAATGTTACTGATTTTATAACCAGATAATGCCTACTGATGGCACAAACAATATTACCAATTCTTCAGCTTCTAATAACAATTTGGAATACGGGAGGCAAGCTAAAAAATGAACAATTAAAGCTTTAAAGCGGGTAAGAGATGATGGTTAGAAAGGGAATATGTTTAAATACAGTAGTGGCATAATCAAAGTTAGAATAGGGATGGAAAATAGAGAGAGGGGGATTAATAGAATACACATTACTTATATACTAAGTAATAATAAGAGGGGAAATTAGAATTTGAATGATGGTATTACTAAGTATACTTAAATAATATGGTGACTGGCCTAAAAATAATATATTGAACTATTGATTAAATAAATAATGAAAGATTATAATTCAATATGAATATGTTTATGTTTGCTAAATGTAACAAATATGATTAAAATATTTTATTTGTATTAAAATGCATGACATGCAGAATATGGCGATTGATATAAAAATAACATATTTGAAATATTGAATAACTAAATAATGAAGGATTATAAATCAAAGAAGCAAATAATGGAAGATTTTAAGTTAACATAAATGTTTGTATTATTATTAGAATTATATAAGCTTGCTAAATGTAATAAATATGATTAATAATATTCTATTTGTATTAAAAGGTATGACACTTAGAATTGGGTGATTGGCATACAAATGATATATTGAAATACTGAATAACTAAATAATGAAAGATTATAATTTAATAAAAATATGTATATTATTACTAGAATCATGTAAGCTTGTTAAATGAAACAAATATGATTAATACTAATTTATTTGTATCAAAATGTATGACATTCAGCTGCCACACTGTCCACGCATTGATATGTTTGTAAAAAATAAAAAATAAAAACTTGAGAATAACAGTTAGAACAAAATGGACACTCTAAAAACAATGTCGGTAGGTAACATTAGCAGCACTGTAACAAAACAACCAAGCTATGAGAGCACCAAGGATCCCTCATTTCAACCCTGAACTACAAATAGTCTCCTTTATTGCTATAGTCATCAAACTACTATTGCCGAGTCAATCAAAACAAGTTCATCCAGAGACTCAAAAAGCAGATAATAATGGTAGAAAGATGGATCCCATTTTGGAACCCCCAAAGAGATTGAGGAATAAATTTAGGAGATCTAAACCTCAATTTGAAGGCAATTAAATCATAAGTGTTACTTGCTGTCAAATTGGATCACTCTGTAAATCCAAAATAACAGAGTAAATAGATGAAAATGGGATCCAGAAGTGCAGTCATTCTCTTCCATAGTGAACTCCTATAGTGTGAAAGGCACTCAATTAATTTTGAAGAAGATTGAATGGCTCCATACAAAAGAGATTCAAATCCTCCTAGCAGTCAAACATCCTACTATCACCAGCATGTTATCCTAAATAAAGTCTTTTTGAGTGAGTCTGAGATCTTCCCACAATCAGTGTTTTATATTGAGGGAGTTCGCTCATTAATAACTCATCTTGACAATAAGAGTGCTTTTACTTTAAAGTTTAATTGTAGCAACACAAGAGTAGGTAACTCCAAGGACATTCTATTACCCTTGTCCTTGAAAAGAGACAGCCTGAATAAACAATCTGTAGCTCTCACAGCAAGTCAGTTTTCTGAACAATCTTTAGAGAGAAATTTGATTAACTTTTCAGTACCTTAGCAGATACTGAACAAGTAGATACAATTAAAAGGCTGGATGATCTGAGGGAATTATTAGCAATAATGTGTACAACTGCTAAACCTTTAATAGAACTGGTCACCCCAATTGTCCAAATAAAGATTGAGAAACCATTTTCTGGTTCACCTACTATTTTAACATGGGTTATAGACATGGAAAATAACAATAAGGAGTTCTCAGATATAGTTTCTACCATACTCCATCTACTTCCTGATAAAAAAAAGTACATTACATGGAAAATGTAAAAACTGGAAATAAAATTGAGGCTGATCGACAAGAGGAAACTAGATGCAGCCCAGATCTTTGTCAGTTACCAACAGAGGTTGGCTGTGGGGTAGGACTGAGTTACAAGGAGGTCATCCTTAGTTCAAAGCATCTAAAAATTGACACAAGTTCCAAATTATCTGTTAGGGAAACAGTTCACAAAGCAGTCTAAAATGGGTTCCGGAAGAAAATTATAATTGCCTGAGGTTAAGACATTTCTTCTGGATGTTGATACTATTCTGAGCTTCCCCCTGGCAAAAGAAACTGACCCAAACTCCTGCTCACCTCACAACTTGTAGGAGCTCATACAACAACAAGGCAGGGACAAAGGTAGATGGAATTTTAAATTTCAAACCAGTGCATCTTTCCCCCCCCCAATAATTATATTGGGATTTTATGCTGATGCTTATATAAGTTTTAAACTTACATAAAACTTATTTTACTGTAGGTTTGAGGAAAATCACCCAGCATAATGAAACTTGTCATTCTGAAAGTTCTTAATGTCCAAAAAGAAAAAAAAATTATGTGTAGGCCATTTCCAATAAAAGTGATTAAGAGAGGAGATAGGCCAATCCAATGTCCTTATGAAAGGCTTCAATCACAGTTTGGATGAAACTGTCCTTCCAACTCCTCTGGAGAGCACTACTTTACTTTCCCATCATGGTTAAATCTGTAGGGAGTCTTCCGGGGTATCCCAAATTCTCTCCTCCTCCTCCTTCTCCTCCTCTTCTTCCTCCTCCTCTTCCTTCTACATTATTCTGGAATGGTATAAGGCTTGCCTTGGGCAGGGGGTTGGATTAGAAGACCTCAAAGATCCCTTCTGGTCCTGTGATTCTATAAGTTCAGAGTTTAGTGTAAAGATATGCAAAATAAATTGGTATATTGAAAGCCCATTCAAAAGCTGCTGGTAATGGAATGGAATGGAATGGAATGGAATGGAATAGAATAGAATAGAATAGAATAGAATAGAATAGAATAGAATAGAATAGAATAGAATAGAATAGAATAGAATAGAATAGAATAGAATAGAATAGAATTCTTTATTGGCCAAGTGTGATTGGACACACAAGGAATTTGTCTTGGTGCATATGCTCTCAGTGTACATAAAAGAAAAGATACATTCGTCAAGAATCATAAGGTACAGCACTTAATGATAGTCATAGGGAACAAATAAGCAATCAAATCATATTAGGAAACAGTCAATATACTGTGTGTGTGTGTGTGTATGTGTGTGTGTGTGTGATCACAGAAAGCTGCCCCTTAAAGAAACGTTGCGTAATTCTTAGCAGATGGTCTCGTGAGTATGAAATCCGTAGTGAGTCACAGAGAATAATTAAAAATAAAGAAACCATTAGAGAGCATTTCACTGAGGCAGCCTTTGGCGGTGCCATCTTGGATGTTGTGAAAGTGTACCCAGCTTTGGACATTTGCCACTATTTTAATTGCAATGTTAATTTTGAGATTGTATAATATGGAGAAAATGCATTATATTTGAAACATATTCCATTTTTTTCAGTCTCTCTTTTTTCCCCCGGTAGAATGGGCAATTTAATAAGCAATTTTACAGCTGGCCACAGAATTAACGCAAGAGACCAATAAACAGAAATGGATTGGGAAATATAGAGTTAATTCTCGTTGTTCAGCTTTTCTAATTTTTTCTAAAAGTAGACCTAAACAAATAGGCATTTTCTTTGTAGGTTCAGCTTCCGTGATTTTACTGTATAACATATGATTCCCTGAGTCTTCCAACGTATTTGCTGCTTCTCTTGGTTTTAAAAAGAATATTTGTCAACAACACAGCAGCCTATAGAACATGGACAGTGGAATGTCTTTAGCTTGGCAATTATCCTATATACCCTTACAGCTCATCAGTTCATGATGAAAAAAGTTTAGATCAAATCTTATATAAGGATTTAAATTTTCGCTGGAAGTAAAATATTGCAGGCAAAGCATATATTTCATGCTCCATAAATCATAGAGATCTGCATAAAAGTCATTAGGTGTAACAATAACAGAAACAACAGAAACACACATTATATTTCTGGGTTAGTAATTATGATGGACTTAATGACAAGGCTGCCTAGTAGTGCTGTGCCTCATAATTTCCATTCAGTTTGGCTGAAGGGGATTGCTATTGGTTGAAACTCTCAGTCGGGACATGTAGATTTCTTACTTTTTTCCTGATTTATGAATGGCTGCATTGCCAGAGTTAAGAGGAGGAGAACAGAACAGGACGAAATGTTTCTCTGCATAGATTGCCTCTCCCCAGACTGGAGGAACTGCCAAAGAATTGAAAAGTGTATAACAGTATCTTTGATCTTCTTGATCAGAGGGATAAAATCAAGATCACGTGAAGTGTTAATGCCACTTTATAATGCCTTGGTAAGGCCACACTTGGAATACTGCATCCAGTTTTGGTCGCCACAATGTAAAAAAGATGTGGAGATTCTAGAAAGAGTGCAGAGAAGAGCAACAAAGATGATTAGGGGACTGGAGGCTAAAACATATGAAGAACGGTTGCAGGAATTGGTTATGTCTAGTTTGATGAAAAGAAGGACTAGGGGAGACATGATAGCAGTGTTCCAGGGCAGGAAGACTCAGGGCCTGCCACAAAGAAGAGAGAGTCAAGCTATTCTCTGAAGCATCTGAGGGTAGGACAAGAAGCAATGGGTGCAAACTAATCAAGGAGAGAAGCAACTTAGAACTAAGGAGAAATTTCCTGATAGTTAGAACAATTAATCAGTGGAACAACTTGCCTCCAGAGGTTGTGAATGCTCCAACACTGGAAGTTTTTAAGAAGATGTTGGATAACCATTTGTCTGAAGTGATGTAGGGTTTCCTGCCTAAGCAGAGGGTTGGACTAGAAGACCTCCAAGATCCCTTCCAACTTTTCTATTCTATTCTATTCTATTCTATTCTATTCTATTCTATTCTATTCTATTCTATTCTATTCTATTCTATTCTATTCTATTCTATTCTATTCTATTCTATTCTAGCTTAGCCTAGTCTAGCTAGCCTAGCCTAGCCTAGCCTAGCCTAGCCTAGCGTGTTCTATTTCCTTGCAGTCAAAAGGAAGATCAAATGCATCATTAAAAGAAGTTTGAGCGCACTTAAAGGATGAAGCAGAAAAACAGAAGAGCAGTTTTGGGTAATCAGAAGACAGGAGTTGATACAGAATTAGTTTTAGGCTGTCTTTGGCACGATGCAATAATAGCATCTCTTTTATTTTAGTTGTTCTTGTTCTGTTTCAACGGTAGGAGTTGCAGGTTGTTAGAAAAACAACCGGCATTACCAAGATATGTATTGTCCCCCATATTTTATACTGAAAATAGATTTCATTTATCCAAAATGCAGCTTTAATAGACACAGTTATCTTTAAGGCTAGAATGTCAGAAAAGTCATTGTCTATTCTGTGAATTAAGAAAGTAATAAAATGCTGACCTTTTAAATAATGTTTTCAAGTGATTGGTTCAATATTAGGCTCCCTGGGTAGGAGAAAGAAAGCAATAAACATGGCAAGACATCAAAGCCTTCAGTCAGTAAAATTCCACAGAATATAACAAAGGTCAAAACAAGTAGGTGGCAACTAGATTTGCTCAGATATCAAAATGGTATATCATAGGAATATATATATATATATATATATATATATATATATATATATATATATATATATATATATATATATATATATATATATATATATATATATATATATATATATATGATTTCACAGAACCAGGGCTGTAGAACAACTTAGTTTACGTAGGTAAAACCTGGCTAGAAAAAATATGCATATATATATATGATTAAAAGTAATAAAAGTAATATGAAACAAGTACCTGGATAGCTCTGCAGACTAAGCACTGTAATTTAACACCAGCTGTCTGCAATTAAAGTAAGTTCGAATTTTGCCAGGCTCAAGGTTGACTCAACCTTCCATCCTTTCTAAGGTAGGTAAATTGAGGACCCAGTTTGTGGGGGCAATAAGCTGACTTTGTATAAAATATACAAAAGTATGAAGGCTATTGCTTAACGCACTGTAAGCCACCCTGAGTCTCCAGAGAAGGGCGGCATATAAATCAAATTTAAAAAAAGAAAAAAGAAAAAAAGAATCAAAGAATAAACTAAAGGTGCAAGAAAGAAAAAAGAAAAAGAAAAATAGGGGAAAAAATTCTTTACAGCACTTATATTTGATCTGAAGTGTTTATCTGCAATTGTAGTTTTTAAGCAAAATTTATGGCAATGATCAGTACAAGTATAAATTCATCTCTTACTCATGTGTCTTTTCTTTCTATTATTTAAATGCCTGATCATCAAAAACCATAACTCACAAATTTAATTTGTGTTTCATGCAAAAAGTCTGTAAGGCATCTGGTAAGTGATAAATGTTATATTTTTTTCTGATCAAAGAAGTCAATTTAACCATCTCAGCAAGGTCTATCACAGGGGTGTCAAACTCATGTCGTCATGGCGGCATAAAATGACATATTGTGACCGGGCATAGGCGTGGCCAGCGCATAACGCATCCGGCCCCTGGGCTGTGAGTTTGACAGCCCTGGTCTATCATCTTTACCAATCATTCCTCCATTGTAGATAATGCTGCATCTTTGCATCTTTGGTCCATCATGGTGGGACCAAATGATTTTCTGTGGGACTTCCAGTTCCAGATGGACATGTAGGAGACATTGGAGAAGATGTGGAAAGTCAAGGCCAAAGTGATCCCAATAGTTGTAGACCCATTTGGGGGCTGTGACTCAGGTAGGAGAGTAGCTCCAACAGATCCCAGGAACAATATTGGCATTCCAGAACAGTGCAGTGCAGTATGAACACACACACACACACACACACACACACACACACACACACACACACACACACACACACACACACAAATTGAAAATATATCCCAGAGCAAAGTTATTTATTCAAAATAAATATGTAAATAAAATCTGTCTACCATGAATGGTCCTACAGAGAACATTGTACAGAATGCATTTATTTTTTCTAGAAATAAGTTTCCAGTATTTATAGTGCATATAATTTCTCATCTTTGTAGCTCCAGGTTCTGATATGGATATTAACATCATGGAGTACAGAACTTCCCGGATAAACTTTCTCCAAGCAAATTGCTTTCAGTTCCACTTATTCAAGAGCAATAAAAAATCAAGTTTGGTAGAAGCACCACTGTGTTGTTGAAGATTGCATATACTACTGAAATTTTGCAAAGCACTAAAAATCCCATCCAAGTTGTGAACTTCAATTTTATACAATTTTATAAAATTTTATACAATTTTAACCAATTTTGTTGTATATATGATGTACAAAGACAACAGTGGCTATACTACTATACCTTCTTAAATAATACAGGTATTCCTGTATTAGTGATTGCTTAAAGTTACAATGGCACTGAAAATAAGTGACTTATGACCATTTTCCACACTGATGACCGTTGCAGCATCCCCATGGGCACGCGATTTACATTCAGATGCTTGAGAACTGATTCATATTTATGACGGTTGTAGTGTTCGAGGAGGGGCATCTGATGACCTTTGGCGACCATCTGACAAGGAAAGTCCATGGAGAAGCCAGGTTCTTTTATCAACTGTGTTACTAATTTAACAACTGCAGTGATTCACTTAACACCTGTGGCAAAAAAAAGTCGTAAAGTGTGGCAAAACTCACTTAACAAATTTCTCACTTAGCAACATACTGTAAATTTTGGGCTCAATTGTGGTCGTAAGTTGAGGACTACCTGTATCATGCTGGCGGGAGAATTGTGGGACACTGTCCAGAACGGCCTTTTTCTCTACCCTACAGAGTATCATATAGGGCAGGGATGTCAAACTCAAGGCCTGTGGTGTGGTGCTTAGATCTGGCCCATGGGGCTGTCCTGGAAACAGCAAAGGACTGGCCCAGAGTGCTTCTGCCAGCGAAAATAGAGCTCAGGAAGGCCATGCATGGCCTTCCCAGGCTCTGTTTTCAGACGCAATGGCCTCCTCTTCCAACCTCCCTGAGCTCCATTTTTGTGGGCAGAGGGCTGCAGGAGACCATCATGGCCAAAAACAGAGCCCAGGTGGGCTATGCGTGGCCCCCCCCAAGCTCCGTTTTTGCTGGCAGAGGGCCGCAGGAGGCAATCGCAACCGAAAACGAAGCCTTGACAAGTGACACTGAGCTGTCCATGCCCTCCAGCCTCTTGAGGTCAAACACAACACTGATGTGGCCCTCAATGAAATCGAGTTTGACACCCCTGATATAGGGAATTCCAGGAATAAGAGAAATAGGCTCTGACTGACTTTTTTTTAAAGCTTCAGAAACTTAAGAATTCAACAAATTACTCTGAGTGTTGATGGATGTGTCCGAGCAGAGGTGATAAACCTTCTGCCTATGTATATGCTTCTGGATTTCTGCACAGAACAGAAGGTTAGACTTGATGATTTAATTTCCTGCACAGAACAGAAGGTTAGACATGATGGCTTCCCCGGTTATGTGATTCTCTCATTATCTGTCCAATAATACCATTTTGAGGAATTATGGATTGTCCCTTTTTTTTTAATGAAAAGTGAAGTGGAACTATTTTATGATAGAAGCAGACCTTATATACACACACATACACAAACTGCTATGGAATGATTTAAAATAACTCCCAAGATTAAATTACACACCATATCACTGTTGAAAGGAATTAAACAATCTTCTATATCAGAGAAGCCATAAATATTTCCTCTCTAATCTTACAGCCCATTGTAAGATCTGAATTCTGGGTCTGAATTAGAAAGGGAAAAAAAAAAAGAATGTGTGACACATCTTGATCGTATTGGAAGACCTAAAATGAGGGTGACAAAATAGGATCATGTATCTTTACAAAATATATACCTTAGGAAGATATGTTCTATCGATTCAACCAATACCAGAGCAAACTCTTGCAAAATGGGATTTTCATGTATTTCCTTATGTAGTTATCTCCAAGAAGATGCATTGGAATCTAGCAATACAGTATAATAGAAGCCAGGTCCAAGAGAGTTTACAAGCAGGGGATTACTACAAGAAAGATGTTCCTGAGAGCTCCTAATTTTGAAACAGTTTTCCATTATTTGTTTCATCTTCTTATCCCACCATTCCAAAATCCAGATGACGTTCAGAAGAGGATACTCACCAAAGCCAACTAGGTTTGATAATTGTTTCCTTATACAGTAGCATAATCTCCAGTGAATTTATACTCAAAATTAAATTGTCCATGTATTTAATTACTAGAGGATTACTTAATTGGCAGCTTAATATCCCTTTGCTTTTCAGCATTCAACATTTGAGAAGCTGACAGGAACCACAAACTGCTGTATGGTGATATGATGTAGGGTACAAGTCTGAGCTGGAGTCTTCTTCTGTTTCTCGACTCTACTGTAATATAATTTGCAACCATATTGATAATATGGCTGTCAGGGTTCCAAGTAACTCCTCCAATGAAAAAACCTGGAAGCCATCTTTTACACATATTCTTCTGTGGTAAAATGGAAGGGAATGCATAGAGTATGGGTGGTGTGTAGTATGTTGTCAAAATAACATTCTTTTCTCAGAGAGTCAAGGACGCA
Organism: Pantherophis guttatus; assembly: GCF_059756535.1. NCBI lineage: Eukaryota > Metazoa > Chordata > Lepidosauria > Squamata > Colubridae > Pantherophis > Pantherophis guttatus. The sequence continues at coordinate 109,235,423 of NC_142067.1, read as the reverse complement.
TTGCCTGGCACCCAGAGACAGATGACTGGGGAGTGTTTACAGTTTGGACGGTGGATGATTGGACCATGCGATGGACATGAGGGTGCTTGGCAGGGACTTGAACTTTTACTTGGGTGGGGAAGACCTGGAAACTTTCAGATTCGGGTTTCCCCAGATGTGCCAATATGACCTCTCTAATAAAAAGTAATTTTGAGGAAATCCAAGCCTTGGAGGTTTTTTTTTCATTGGGGGTGTTACTTAGAACCCTGACATTTTCCCAGAGAAGAATATGTGGCAGGCCTGAAGGCCCAAATGTAAAAGATGGCCTCCAGGTCTGACAATGCTTGACACTAATGATAAAGTAGCTATAAAAGATTTGAATGGAACAAAGATTTGAATTAGGGGGGGATTACATCATTTGAATATTTTAATATGAAGTAGGCCTGTAGCACCACTGCTTTAAATACCAGCTCTGGTCACAGATAATCTATGTCAGGAGATATTTCACTAAATTTCAACTCTGAACGTTTCATTTTCTTGTCACTGATGTTTATTAAGATGGGATACAAGAACAGTGTTGTTGCTGTTTTGGAAACAATCTTGGAACATTGTGGTAATGATATAAAAAAGAAATGTATGAACAGCAAGAGAGGAGAACAATCTAAGTAAGGAAATGTTTGTGAGTATCTACTAATTAGAAAGCTGAAGTATTTGCTTTGTTCATTAATAACCGCATGGGTTATATGAATTGAGCATCTCAACATTTTTTTTTTAAAACTGAGTTGAATCTTCTTCATGAATTCTTGCTTTTGGAATATAACTCCAGAATCCAATTTATGATCAAGGTGCTTGATCACAATGAGGCTGGCTACCTGTACGTTGCAGCGAGCCATGTAATATTAATTAAAATTAAAAATTGTACCAAAAACTGTTCACTTTGTGGCATCACAACTGAGACATATACGACAGGACACTATCCATGCTTCTTGGATGTCAGAGATGGCCTATAATAGAAGTAGCCAATATGTGGTACTCTCCTGCTGTTATTAGACTAGATGTCCCAAAGGTTTTGGCTATACTGGCTGGGACTGATGGAGTTCCATGATCTGGAAACCACATAATTATTTATCTCAGTCCAGAAACAATGGATAGAACCTTCCAGTCCATTTCCATCACCACTGTGTGGTAGAATATTATATTTAATAATAGTAAATTTTATTAGAAATTATGCATACAACAATAATAAAATAATACAAACTAAAAAAAAAGATAAAAGGCTAACACGTAAAAATAGAAGGTGCAGGAAAATAGAAAATAGAAAAGGAACAAAAATATAATAAACAAAGCGAAAATAAATATATATAAAAAAGACTTCCCCTTTCACCACAACAAGTATAAACAATTTTAGTAATTGAAAATGCAACAAATTATTCTTCTGTCGAGGGCTTTACATGCAGGGCTGAAATGCTATTGGTTCGGTCCGGTTTGCCCGAACAGATAGTAAAAAATGTAAAAAAAAAGTTCCAATGATCAGCTGAATGACGCGCGATCGTTGGAATTTTTTTTTTTTTTTTACTTTTTAGGCATTTTTTACTATCGGTTCTCTGGAACCGGTAGTAAAAAATGCTTTAAAAAAGTAAAAAAAAAAAAAAAAAAAAAAGGGCTCTGACGATCACCACTATGCCGCGCAATCGTCAGAGCCTTTTTTTACTTTTAAAAGCATTTTTTTACAACCTATTCAGCGAATAGGTTGCTGAACCCTGCGCGCTGTTCTACTTACCCCATGCCTCCTTTTGGTGCGCGCTGTGCGTGCGCACATACATGCACACCTCGCATTTGGTGCATGGTGTGCACTGCAAGCACACGTGTAGCAGATGTTTGGCACGTGGCGCGCATACGCAGCCAACAAACCAGTAGTAAACCAGTTCAGATTTCACCACTGTTTTCAAGCAGTTGCCATCATCAGCTCTGTTATTAGTGGATCTATCTTTAGTTCATCATTTCTTCCCCTCTATGTGATAAAACAGTGGGCAACTGTTCGTTCTTCAAAATATTGTACTTGCCCTGATTGGGTTCTGATAAAGTTCTGATATCACCTACAATTCCTCCAAACAATTCCCCCACCCCCAAAATGACTGATGACTTTCAGTTGTAGCATGGATTAAGTGAAATTAGTCAAATGAAATTCCAACTTTCAGTTAAAACAATTCAACGTTTTTTAACATTTATTTAAATAGTATCACACTGAAATCATATTAGGTAAGTGTTAACAATTCTTTGAAGAAGGACAAGGAATGTTACATTATTTACAGTTGCTGTTTTCTAGAAGAAAAAAAAATCTATGTGTCAAGTTCTATAAAGACTGGAAAAATAAACCTCAGCATGCAAAAGCGGTAACCAAGTTTGTTTATCCTGATATCGGTACTAACTGACCACCTTAAAGTGTTACAGAAAGGAATCTTTGTTGGAGCTGATGCTCCGTGCTCCCCATCTCCTTTTAAGCAGCATACAGCTCCACCCCAGTGCAATCACTCAGTTATCCAATTAACCCGTATCCTTCCTCTCCCTCCCCAACCCATCACAAGCTGCTTCAGTTGTTCCGCGCTGCTCCGTCTTTCCTTAAAGTGAGAGATGGTGATAAACTGCTTCAGTGCATGACCCTGACGTCATCTCGTATGGGGCTGGGAAGTTGAAGGGAGAGGCATGCCTCGGGGCTGATGACCCAGGAGAGCAGGCACACAGGAAGGGTGGTCAGCGGAAGTGTGCAGCAGCGGAATGGTGATCTTCACACAAATGGCAGCTCCAAGTACCATCGCAGGGCTGAGGCTGATACTATGTTTTATTGTCGGACAAAGACAAACATGTATAAAACAAGTTGCATTGTTTGCAGTGGTGGCAAGAAAGATACGAAAACACATCCTGACAAATATACTTACTGTTAATATTAGAGGAGTTGTATCAAACTGACATGATTGCTGTATTTTATATATTTATTTTGGTAAAATGATTTTTTTTACATATTAAAAGGTAAATAGCTCTTTTACTGGAATGATTTTTCATTTATTTTATTAAAATCATTTCAGTAATTTATATTATATTCAATATTTATCTCGCTGAGAATTCTACTGTCTTAGAATCCCTAGAGATGAATGTAAATACTTTTGATGGATTTCATTCTAAAAATGGAAGCCGTATACTGTGACAGATATCTTAGCAATTTTTATACTATCTTGCTGAAAGATCTGAAAATGTGAATTTCAGTAGTGGGTGGTATGATCCTACGCAGCTGAGAACACAATGACTGTTCACTTGGTCTGCAGCTAGGGCTTGGTTGAAGCCATCAGATTTCCACAAAATCATTAGTGCTACAGTAGTGGCCAAAATTGTGAAAACCTTTTGGGAAAAGTGTATTTTCTAAAACTAGCAAATAACACCAATTTTTTTGGAGTAGTACCATAAAATTATATATCAATGGAAAGATAATTTAATCAAGATTGTAATGCAATAACTTTTATGAAGGATTTGCTATTAGAATGGCAGTTACAGTATCAAGAAGAAAAATGAAACACGTAGAAAAAAACGAGACTTACAAAAATTATCACAATGTCAGTTAATACTTAGCTGGGTAAACTTTAGCATGAATTACGGCCTTACAATGTCTTCCCATGGAGTGAACCAAGTCTTTTAGTTCTGCAGCTGTTATAATGTGAAACCAAAATTGAATGATTGATTCTATTAACTGGGTTTTATTGCTGGGTTGCTTCTGACTAACAAGTTTCTTTAGTCAGCTCCATAGATTTTCAATTGGGTTAAGGTCTGGGATATTGCCAGACCATTCCAGCAGTGGAATATGATTATCTTGAAACTCAAAAAAAAAAAAAAAAGTGGTGTTATTAGCCATCAAACATACACTTTTCCCAAAAGGTTTCCACAATTTTGACCACTACTTGTAGGTGCTGAACATAGTTGGTACCTATGAACTATTGTATCTTTAACTGGCATTATTCAGTGAAGTAATTGATTTAGGCTCCAACTAAAATATGATATGTACTGTAGTTTTATTATAACAGGCCGTGTTACAACATGTATTACTAACAATAAAGACAAGAACAATTTCTACAAGTGCTGTAGCTTTAGCTTTCTCTTGTTATAACACAAACCTATCACAAATCATGCTATTCTATTACTTCACTTAGATCAAATATAGTTCAGTTACAAGATTCAGATTATTTGCAAATAATGGGCCTTTAAAATTATGCCTTTAATGTTGCTGAATTGCAGGGGTGTCAAACTCAAGGTCAGGGGGTGGATCTGGCCTGCGGGGTGCTTAGATCTGGCTCATGGGGCTGCCCTGGAAACAGTGAAGGACTGGCCCACAGTGCCCCTGCCAGTGAAAATGGAGATCGGGAGGGCTCTGTTTTCACTTGCAGGATGCCGTTGCAACCGAAAATGGAGCTTAGGAGCTCGTTTTCTCTGGCAGAGCAGTTGGGCTGCCACAGGTGCCCCTGACACAAATTATGTCGAGCTGGCCACGCCCATCCTGGCCATGCCCACTCCAACCCGCCCCCATGTCAAACACAGTCCTGATGTGGTCCTCAATGAAATCAAATTTGACACCCCTGCTGTATTGTAACTTCTGTCACATAAAGGAATCTCCTTTGTAGGTTTATTTTTGCAATGCAGTAGGAAAATAAATGTTGACATGACTAAAGACTAATAGAACTGGTTTTCAGAGTTCATATTCTAATGTCCTATAAAGCCTCAATAACTTTCATTTTATTGTTAGATTAATCTGGCTGGACTGTATAACATTGAGGCATTAATGTGACTCTCTAAGAATTATACAAGAAGGGTTCAAAGGGAATGCTAGATCTTAAATATTAAAATATCTGAACCTCTCAAGAAGTTCAATTTCTGTTCAGACTGCTTTCATTATGTCCCTGAGGAAATTTCACTTTCTTGCTTAGGAAAGTAAGTTTGCAACAGACAGTGATTGTGAAGGAAGAGAGAAGCCAAACTACATGAGAAATCTCAACCAATTAACATTTGTGGGAAGACTTACTCTTGTGCCCCAGCATACAACATAATTTTGAGTAGCCTATGAACCTCTGATAATTGAGAGGTTTGAATAAATAGAACTCTTTTTTCTCCATTTCCTGCCTCCTTTATGAAATTCCATTCATACTATGGCACATCTCATTTATTGTTCCACAGCTAGAACATAAGAGATGGCACAATATCCTAGATCAGTGATGGCTAACCTTTTTGCCATCGCGTGCCAGGAGAGGGGGAGCGGGGGAGGGTCATGCACTCACATGCCCACGTGCATGCACATGCAACCCCCCTCCCCCCCGCTCCTGGCACATGATGACCTGGTAGGCCCGTTTTTCTTTCTTACCTGGTTCCAGATCCTCTCTATTTATCTGGGAAGGGTGAAAACAGCCTTTCTCACTCCCTTGAAGGCCTTCCAAACGGCCCATTTCCCAACTCCTGGTGGGACAGGAAGTGACATTTTTTGCTGTCCCCAGCCTCCAGAGCCTCTCTAGGAGTCTCTGGAGGCTGGGGACAGCAAAAAAGTCACTTCTTGTCCCACCAGGAGTCAGGAAATGGGCCTTTTCAGCCTCCGTAGGTCCTCCAAGGGAGTGGAAAAGGCTGTTTTCGCCCTTCCCAGATAAATAGAAAGGATCTGGAGCCAGGTAAGAAAGAAAAACGGGCCTTCCCCGCACCCCAGGCCCTCCAGAGGCAGGAAACAGCCTGTTTTCCCACTTCTGGTGGGCCCAGAAGGCCCAAAAATCAGCTAGCCGGCGTGCGCATGTGCCCCAGAGCTGAGCTGGCGTGCCCACTAATATGGCTCCGCGTGCCACCTGTGGCACGCGTGCCATAGGTTCGCCATCATGGTCCTAGATGGTAGGATGATAAAGTTTCCTCTAATGCTCGCTCCTCCCGCTGGCCTGCTGATGTTTGGGTCTCTGCCACACATGCGTGGGGGGTGGGGCATATGAAGGGTGCATGCACGCATGTGTCAGAGCACACATTTGTAGGGGCGGGGCACATGGGGGACCATTTGCACATGCAGGGGGCTGTATGTACTTGTGGGGGCACATAGGCGCGGGAGGCAGCATGAATGGGGGTGCATGTGGGAGGTGGGGCACATGCGGGGGCACACATGCGCAGGAGGCAGGCCACATTTGGGGGCATATGTGGGGGTGCGTGCATGTATGGTGGTGGATGCGGAGGTGCATGCATGTGCAGGGGTAGGGTGCATGCGGGGGGTGCACATACATTGCATTTGGGGGATTCGCACATGCCTTGGGCATTCAGTCTGGAAAAGGTTAGCCATCAATGTCCTAGACCAATTCTCCAATTAAGCAGGAAGCTCTCTACCATTTCAGACAAATGATTGTCCAATCTCTTCTTAAAAACCTCCAGTGATGAAACAACCCACAAATTCTTCCACTGATTAATTGTTCTCACTGACAGGAAATTCCTCCTTAATTGTAGATTGGATCTCTCTTTGATTAGTTTCCATCAATATCTACTATATTGACCTCAGGTACTTTGAAGAATAGGTTGACCCATTCTTTTATGTGATAGCCCTTCAAATATTGGAAAACTGTTATCATGTCACCCCTAGTCCTTCTCTTCATTAGATTAGATATACCCAGTTCCTGCAACCGTTCATCATATGTTTTAGTCTCCAGCCCTCTAATCATCCTTTGTATGTATTGGAGATAAAGTTTTATGGTATCTATGCTATTTGAATGAAGGCAGATACATTTCAGTGAGCACACAAAATGAAATGAAACACTGCAGGCCAATTGAAAGATGGAAATGCCCATTATCTTTATTGGGAAAAAAATAGTTACAACTTGTAATTGCAGCAACTATTACAACATAGGGCATGCTAAAAGCCAGCTGTAGCTTCTATGAATATAGCTATTTCAATATTCTTTAAATACCCAAGTACCTCCAAGAGGTTTTCCTGAATTGTTTAAGTGGAGACTTCAATCAATTTTGTAATTTGCTTATCTTTCTATCAGTAATTAAAATTTTATAACCTTGATTAATCTCTTTCTGATTATGTTCTTCAGGTCACTTGCTTCTTGTGCAAAGCATAAGAACTGCCTCACAATTAAAGAAAAGGCCACCATTGTATCAGTAATCATTTTAGTAAGTGCTGTTTGCAGTTTGTGTCACAATTATCCAGATGTTTAGATGTATTTAGCATTTTTATCCACTTATTGAGTCCCTCCCAAGAACCTGGGATAAGCAGATGTTATTGTTTGATGGTATTAAAGATATCAAAATGCAGGTTGTAAGCTGTTCTAACTAGAGTTGCTTTTTACAATTGACTGATGGTGGTTTTGTCAATGCTAATCATGTTCAAACTGTTACATTGTTTTGGGATATTCTCATCGGACTGGATTTGTAATCTCAGATCATTATATGTTTGTTTGTTGAACTGCTGGCATGCTATCATGTACTTCAGAGTACATAAACCCCACAACCACATCAAATAGTCCCTCATTTGGGGGAGGATTAGTATTTATTTATTTACTTATATATTTATTGCACAATGCACTACAAGATGAAGGCCTCATCACTAAAGGTTATGAACTGTAATCTAGTTCGGTGTAATTAACGTATTTGAATTAAGAGAATAAATATATTTTAGTTATATTTATTGTTTTATATGTTAATTAATTAACACATTTTAATCCAGAAAATTCTTAAAACAAATATACAATTGAAACAAGAGTCAACTTTCTTCTAGTTAACTTTGAGAGTTGAAAATCAATTGTTCTTACCTGACCAAGAATTTTTCCAATTTTCTTTTAAAAACATCCAAATTAATGGTCATAAAATTTACGGTTCCACAGGCTAATTACAGAAAAGGGTAGAAGCTTTACCTGTTTGCAGTCTTCTTTTTCTGTTTCTAAACCTAACCATCCTGAAATTTTCCCCAAGCAACTCATACTTTTCACCTTCTGGTGTTCTGGAGTTGTGCAGAATGCTGGCAGGCTGTGTTGTGACCCACAAACCAGGGGTGAAATGCTCTAGGTTTGGACCGGATTGCCCGATTGGGTAGTGATGGAGGTGGGTGGTTCGGAGAACCAGTAGCAAAAATCCCTTCCCTCCCCCATGCCCAGCTGAGCCGCGTGATCATCAGAGGCTTTTTATTTTATTTTTAAAAGCATTTTTTCTACAAACTCTTCGGCAGAAAAAAAAATACTTTTAAAATGATGATGATCACACTGCTCAGCTGGGATTGTCAGAGGCTTTTAAAAGCATTTTTTCTACAACCTCTTCTTGTAAAAAAAATGCTTTTAAAAGCTTCTGATGATCCCAGCTGAGTTGCCTGATTGGCAGAGGCTTTTAAAAGAAAAAAAGCCTCTGCCGATCAGGCAACTCAGCTGGGATCCTCAGAGGCTTTTAAAAGAAGAAAAACCTCTGCTGATCAGGCAACTCAGCTGGGATCATCAGAGGCTTTTAAAAGCATTTTTTACAACCTCTTCACGGAAGAGGTTGTAGAAAAAATGGTTTTAAAAGTTAAAAAAAAAGTTGCCCATGCCCACCCAGTCACATTAACCCCCCCCACCAAGCCACGCCCACAGAACCAGTAGTAACAAATTTTAGATTTCACCACTGCCACAAACCCATGAAAACTAGTTTATAAATATTCAGCTGAAATCAATATGAAATGTCTCATGGCTATACAGAAGAGTCTGATGTTGGAAATTTTCAAGTCTTTTGCAAAGTTGAGAAAAATTGAACAAAATGACCAAAATAGAGTTGTTTTAATTTATATATTACTTCTATTATTTTTTACAAATAACTCAAAGCAACAAACATATCCAATTAACCTCCCTCCTCTTATTTTTTCCCTCAACAACAGCCTTGTGAGGTGAGTTAGACTGAGAGAGGGTGACTGCCCCCAAATCATTCCGCTGGTTCTCATAGCTATGGCAGGACATGAACTCACAGTTTCCTGCTTTCTAGCATGATGCCTTAACCACTAGATCAAACTGAATCTCAAAGGTATGAAGCCAGTTTGTTTTAGAACTTAATTTTATTAAAATTGGTGATACAAAATGTACAGTAAAAAAATATTTGCCACCAGATTTAGAAACATGACTTGAAGAACTGCTAGACAACAAAGTTGGGCTTGTTTGACTGATGAACCATAGCTTGTCAACAACAGGAAGGATCTTCTGTTCCCTGATCTATAACTTGGTCTATATCATGACAAGTATTGCAAGGATTTTCACTGCAGATTCTAGCATTTGGGTTCTATTTCAGGAAATCCATCTCTGCTATCAGCACTAGAGGGCTGCATTTCATCAACTGCCTTAAATAAATCAACCCGTTGTTTTGTTGTTGTTTTTTATCCCACAAGCCAATGTGTTTTCATTTTGCAGCAAAGATCAATTAGACTATAAATGGATTGATATGGGAGATTAAAACCCTGCAATTCAGTTAATGGATTACATTTATATATTCCATTATCTACCCAAGGAAACAGTATGTAAATCCCTTGATCTGCTATGCAATGTTGAAATTTTCAATCTAGTTTTTAGCCATGACTGTGACTTTTCGCTCGCAACACACCAGGCAGATTGTGTTCAATTTGCTTTATTGTGACTTAGCACTCTAGAAATGCATTCACTATGCTCTTGTCAGATAAGCAATTTCCTCTCTAGGGTCAAGTGCACAGGGGGAAAAAAATCAGCATTTTGACAGTTTAAGGATATGTTGGCAACCACAGAACAATTGGGATAGTACTGCCTAATGACCCCACATTTCCCTAATTCTCTTGCATGCAATACACACACACACACAGATGTGTGTATATGTATATGTGTACACACACACACATAAATACATACATACACACACACACTAACCTCACAATTGATACAAAAGCTATGAGTAACGCAAAGAGCCATGGAAAGATAAATGTTCAGTATTACAAGACAAGATCAAAAGACCTGCACATGGATTAGAGACCAAATGAAAGTACCCTGTTTCCCCGAAAATAAGACCCAACCAGAAAATAAGCCCTAGCATGATTTTTCAGGATGCTCGTAATATAAGCCGTACCCCCAAAATAAGTCCCAGTTAAGATCGTCAACCAGATGGAGGCATTTAGTACTGTATTTCCCCCCAAATAAGACCTAACCGGAAAATAAGCCATAATGTGTCTTTTGGAGCAAAAATTAATATAAGACCTGGTCTTATTTTGGGGGAAACACGGTATATGAAATCATCAAGAGAGTAAAAGAATGGAAATGGAAATGGAAATGGGCTGGTCACATAGCAAGAACAACTGATGGTAGGTAGTCATAGAATGGATCCCCACTTGATAAAAAGCATCCATGAAACAGACCTAAAACAAGATGGATTGGCAATGTCAACAAGTACTGGCCCAATTGGCAAAACTGGGCTCTGAGAAGGGATATTGATAATTCCAGTATCTGGGTGACAGTAAATCTGCTCCCCGTGAAAATAATAATAATAATAATAATAATAATAATAATAATAATTATTATTATTATTATTATTATTATTATTATTATTATTATTATTAAATTATTGTATAAACAATAATAAAAAATTGGCACATTGGGTTCCATAATGAAAAAAGTCTTGGACAATGCTTAAAAAATCTGCACATTGAGAAAATTTCCATCAGCTAATTACAAAAGGCCACAGTGCTTGGATCTACTACTATGTTGCTAATTATGGCATCCTAGTTGCTAGGAGGAAATTAATGCAACTGAAAACCAACACCAGCTGAAGAACTGGTAGCTGTGACTTCATTCTTACATATGTAGTAATATGAGCTAAGCCAGAAGTCCAACAATATTGGTCAGTTCCCATCAGATGAACCAGATAAAGTGTTTATTTCATAAACAATATGGCGAGATTAATTTTCAGAAACTCATACTCACGGATCAGTCATTGCTCAGGTCAGTAAGGACTATGCTATGTGTTGGAATTCCTGAAATTTACTGGCAAATAGGCTATAGCACCAGAGGTGGGTTTCAGCAGGTTCTGACCAGTTCTGGAGAACCGGTAGTAAAAATTCTGACTGGCCCAACCCCCATCTATTCTCTGCCTCCTGAGTCCCAGCTGATCAGGAGGAAGTGGGGATTTTGCAGTAACCTTCCCCTGGATTGGGAACAGAATGGAGATTTTACAGTATCCTCCCCCTGTCACGCCCACCGAGCCACGTCCACCAAGCCACACCCACAGAACCAGTAGTAAAATATTTTGAAACCCACCACTGTATAGCACTGAATACTGTTGGCTTTAAAAAACACAGCTTGTAGCTGCAGGAATAGTGGAAGAAAAATTGTTTACCCATCAGAAATATACCAACACTGAAAACAAAGACATACAAAGAATCTCCAATTTCAATTTGCCAACTGGAAGCGGTCTTTTTCACCATTTTCAGAACATACCGTGTACTGCATATGTTTTGCATGAGGGCAATGAGCTATCCTGGGATATCTATTTTTAAGAACTTTCTATAATTTGCAATAATAAAAACAACTGAAGATCTTTCTATAATCAACAAAGCATATACTGTATATTGCTTTATTTTAGAATTCTTTGACTTTCTCAATGTACAGTACCTCAGCAATCATGAGGTTCTTAACCTTTTCTAAAGCCGGCTTGAACATCTAGCTTTTCCTTTTCCACTCTAATCTCTGTTAGATGATCTTAGGCATTAGTCTGCTAGCCTGTGAAATTTAGGATACTGTATGCTAGTTGCACAGTCTGTTAAGTCTCCTTTCTTTAATATTGTTGCATTCACTGATATCTTCTAACTTGATTCCGACTGCGTTGTAATTTAGAGTTACTGACAAATTTTTAAAATGTTTGCTGATTCTTTTTCTGTTGTTCATCATATTTTTGTAGACATACCTTCCATTCCTGTACCCTTTTGATTTGGTCATGGCCTGATCTAAGCTCATCTTTTCGAAGTCAAAGCCTTTATTGTGATTGTACGTATACAATGAAATTGGTTTAGCCTCTACTGGTGCAGTCCATACAAGAATACAAGACAACATGAATAATATAAAGAATAATCCTTATACATATAGTTAGGGGGAAAAAACCTAGTCATACGTTTCCATATGCACGACATATTCTGTGCAACATGTATATTATTCTGGTGTATGATCTTATATCATGGTATATACATATTACACACTAAACTGGCACCAGTGAAATTCGTCATATTAATCTATTTGTGGTGCTATATTGTGTTTAGGAGTCTGACAGCCTATGGGTAAAAGCTGTTTTTAAACCTGTTTGTCTTCTAGTAATAGAGGCTTTGGTAAGTAAGGAATATGATCTAAAGTATCTCAGATATTGAAATGTCTACCATGCAGTATTTCAGAATATACCTTCCATCTTCTTTTGGTCTTTTTAAAGTCAGTTAGAATCTATCAATTGGGATCCTTTAGCATACCGAGTCAAGATTGCAACAACTTTCTGAGTTCAGAGTTTCTTTGGAAGACTTTTCTTTTTTTTCCATGTCTATTTCCACCTTTGATATCTTTACAGATGTCAAGAGTTATTATAGCATGTAATAACTCTTCTTGTGTGTGTGTGTTTTTGACAGCTTTCTAAAATGCTTCATTAAATTCCTTCCTGAAACTTTTGAGTTTCTTAGCTTTTGCTTGTCTTATCTTCTTGGCAATTTCTATGATTTGTTCCGATGTCTTGATCTTTGGCTGTCTCTTTTTATATACCCCCATAAGAGTCTCTTAATCAGCTCCTTTGGTTCTTAATCAATCAGGTTCAGGATTTTAAAGCTATTTATGATGTTCTCCTTGAAAATAATGGGTATCTGTTAAAGATCATATTGTAAAAACTGACTGGTTTTCTTCTTGTTGTTTAACTTAACTTGAAACTTGCAGATGAGCAGCTCATGATCTATTCAACACTCAGCACCATGCTGTGTCTTTGATGCTATATGTGAGCTCTTCCACTCCTTCTAATAATAACATAGTCAATTTTATTTCTGTCTCTCCCATCTGGTGATGTTCATATATTATACAGTATAAGGCAGGAGTGTCAAACTCAAGGCCACATTCGGCCTGTGGGGTGCTTAGATCTGGCCCGGGGGGGGCCGCCCTTGAAACAGTGAAGGACCGGCCTGCGGTGCCTTTGTCAGCAAAAATGGAGCTCGGGGGGGGGGTACGCAGTCCTCCAAAGCTTCGTTTTCGCTGGCAGAGGATTGCCGGAGGCTGTCACAGCCAAAAATGGATCTCAGAGCCTGTTTTTGCGAGCAGAGTGCTCGGGCGACCACAGGCTCCCCTGACACCAGTGACGCTGAACTGGTTATGTCCATCCTGGCCACACCCACCCTGGCCCCCCAAGGTCAAACACAACCCTGATTCGGCTCTCAACGAAATCGAGTTTGACACCCCTGGTATAAGGTATTGTTTGGGTTGTTGGAAGTCTATTGTAATTGTATGGGTTAGAAGAAATTGGTAAGTTATTAGATTTTTCATTTCCCAGGCCAAACATAAAAATGTATATTTTCCTCAATGATACTTGCAGCTCCAACATTTTGAGACTCCCAACATTTCGTCCCTAATATTTGCAACTCCAACCACAAGTAGCACATCTTCTTGCATGTTGTGTCAATTTCAGTTTGTATTTGATCATAAAACTCATCGGTATCCTCTGATTCATCAGTAGTTGGAGCATTAACCCAGTTGTTTGCAGCCAAGTATTGATCTTGGTATATAATTCCTAACTATGTAAGCAATGCCATTCCTTCTTTGTTGTTCAAACCCTGGATAATAAATAGTGTGACTTTAAGAACAGCTGGGTCCAGTGCCTGACATGTGGATGTGGAGAAGGCAGAGGAGAGGAGAGCAGTGGAAATCTATGAGCCAATCCTTGGGACAGAAGAACCACCATTACTAGCAAAGCCCTACCCTAGCTCTGGGGATAAAGGGCAGGGGGCGGAGATGAATAGATGTGGCAGACAACTATTCATCTCCCTGCCCAACAGGCTTCTTAACCTGTGGAGAGAGAGAAACTTTTTGCCGGGGCTGCTGGCACTCCTAATAAAGGAATTGTAGATTGATTACAGAGGGTTTGTTGTGTTTAGGGAGTTGAGTCAGAACACTTTGTATCTGAAAATAGCCAATTCCCATCCACCTCAGTTCATTGATGCCTAACATGCCAATGTGAATCAGTTCATTAAAATCATTCATTGTGTTGAGATTTTCCACGTTCATGCTTCTTATGTTCCAATTTCCCATGGTTATTCGCTTTCTATAACTTCAGTGTCAACTGTTCTACTAGTGAACCCAAAATAAGTAAACACTCTTGGGAGCTTTGAATTCCCAAAAGTAAAACTTTATTGGATACACCATTTTGGTACTGAAGAGTCAAAACCAGCTCTGGTTTTCCCGCACAACTGCTTGCTTAGTGAAACAATAACTTCCCTTTCTCCTCACCCCTGGGTGATCACATTGTCCAATAATGAGACGTCCTCTTGTTATGGGTACAGTCCATCTCTTTCTCAAGCACCTGCAGTGGTGACCTTGATGGTTGCTAAGCTCTCACGGTCCACGCACACATTCTCAGCATTTAATTTCCCCCTTCCCTTCCCCCAGTTCATTGGCAAGTTGAAAAGCGTTAAGGTTTGAAAGAAGCAAAGCAGTTCAATCTTGACATTCAGACTTTCTTTCCCTGCATTGCAATACCAGCAGCTAAGCAACCTGAAAGCTTTAACCCAGACATGTCATAAACACGATTAGCATTCCAAAAGATTTTCAGGACTTACTTACGAGCTTATTGACAGTCACTTAGCACTATATCATCAATCACTTTATCTTGTCAATCCATCTCAATCCATTTGATTGTTCTGCTGCCCAATATAAGTGCCTGCCTGCTTTAGTTGGGCAGCTGGGGTGATCTCCATGTCCTGGGAGACCCTGCTGGGATTATAAACTCTGGATATCCAGGCCTGACATTTTTCACTCATCCCTCCCAGCAACCTCCCTACCATGATATGGCAGCACATACAGGGCTTGGCAGAGGAAATAGTGGTTGCAAACATATATAGATAAATAAAAGGTAAAGGTAAAGGTTCCCCTCACACATATGTGCTAGTCGTTCCCAACTCCAGGGGGCAGTGCTCATCTCAGTTTCAAAGCCGAAGAGTCAGCGCTGTCCGAAGATGTCTCCGTGGTCATGTGGCTGGCATGACTAAATGCCAAAGGCGCACGGAACGCTGTTACCTTCCCACCAAAGGTGGTCCCTATTTTTCTACTTGCATTTTTTACATGCTTTTGAACTGCTAGGTTGGCAGAAGCTGGGACAAGTAACGGGAGCTCACCCCGTTACGCAGCACTAGGGATTAGAACCTCTGAAATGCCAACCTTTCGATCGACAAGCTCAGCATCTTAGCCACTGAGCCACTGCATCTCTATATATAGATAAATATTTCCTCCTTTTTAGCAGCTTCTGATTTTTGTGAACTTCTAGTAACTGGAAAATATTGCTACTAAATTGGAGAGAAGCTATAACAGCAACATTTCCATAGCAATTAATTCACGTATACAATTTTTCTGTCCTTTTTTATTATTATTATTCACAAAGTATATGTGTATAATAATTAAAAGATACAAAATTACAGTATAGCCAAATAAACAAAAAAGAACAACATTAAAAACCAACAAAACAAAGCAAACAAAAATAGCCATGTTACAATCAATACAGAAAACTCGCTCAGTTTTTAAATGTTAAACCTTTCTAACATGTTATAGTACCATTTAATCAGTAATTTTATTGGGTTGATAGAGAGCAAATACATTTTTTTTTTACATCCAGAACTATAGAAGTAGCTTTTGAACCAGATAAAAATGTGGTTGCATCCGAAACTCAGTAAATTCAGAGTTCTTCATAATCCAATACATTTTGAATCTTTGGTATATGTCATTAATATAGCTATATCTTTTTCTCTAAGTAATAACAATAATATGAATTCTAGACCAAATCAACTTTTAAGTGAGGAAGCCCACTCATGAAACAGAAACTACAGCTGATGCAAATGTGCTGGCACAAGTAGAACAAAATAGAATAACAGAGTTGGAAGGGACCTTGGAGGTCTTCTAGTCCAACCCCCTGCTTAGGCAGGGAACTCTACACCACTTCAGACAAACGGTTACCAACATCTTCTTCAGAACTTTCAGGTTTGGAGCATTCACAACTTCTGGAGGCAAGTTGTTCCACTGATTCATTGTTCTAACTGTCAGGTAATTTCTCCTTAGTTCTAAATTCCTTCTCTCCTTGATTAGTTTCCACCCATTGCTTCTTGTTCTATGCTCAGATGTTTTGGAGAATAGCTTGACTCCCTCTTCATTGTGGCAGGCCCTGAAATAGTTAAGGCTACACCTTGTTATGCTCAGTGTGAAGTTCTATGCCTGGATTATCTCTGGCTACTACCAGAGTTGGTTTTAGTTGGTTTCTGCAGTTGGTTTCTGGTTGATTTCTGGTTGTGATTCAAGGATTTGGTTCTCATATATAAAGCCCCTTAGAGCTCATGATCTGGATAAGTATGGGATCAAGTAGCTTCAATTGTTATTTCCTATCCTCTGAAATCAGACAGGATTTCCAGGCTCTGCAAGTCTCATCAGTATTCTATCGAGTAAAAACTTATTCTGTTTAAAGTAACAAAAATTAATATAGGCAGATCAGTAGGAGTCTAATAATACAAGCCAGTTTCCACTTCCAAGCTAACAAATTTTTATTAAAAAGCATATGAGGTGTAACTATTAGATGCGTTAGGGTAGTTAAATTGGTGTAAGATTTGAAACAGAGATAAGGTAAATTTATGACATAGGTATGTGGGTTGTTTTCCATTATTCCCACCTGGTTTGTCATCTTGACATCTTTACCCTTCATTTTGTCTTTTTGTTTTTCTTGTTTTTAACATTTTTAACAATTTATAAACCACCAAGAGATATTGGGAATGGTAACTTTTATTCTTATTTAGCAGGTGCTAAATAACCAACAAAGATAACACTGCCAATTCAAGATTCTCAAATTATATTTCCAAAATATCAGTTAACAATGTAATACTCATTTAAAGCTTATCACCATTTTATAAATCCAGATTGTGCAGGGAGAATTATTGAGGTTCTTGGCACCCTTAGTAAGTTAAATTCAACTTTAAGTTCCAAAAATATCTTTGCCACCACCAAGTTGCTCTAAAATAGTAATATTTCTTATTTGTTTATTGATGAGTGACTTTTGCCTACTCTAATGGAAACTTTGAGAAAGGTTTTGTTGTGTTGTTAGATCTTATTATAGTTCTTTTTAATTTTATTAATTTATGCTGTAATTAATTAGTTCCTACTGTAGAGCATGTATTGAAAATATGATTGACTTGTAATATTGACGTGAACAGTAATTGAGTGAGGAAGCAAAAGGCCTTGAGTATTTTACATAAAGTATAAAACTCCTCAAATAAATTCTTGTACAACTACTGTAGGTTATTTTTTTTAATGAACTTGGGGGATTCAAGCCATTTCTGATATTTTGATTTATTTTTTTAATCAATTAAAAATAATATTTGTATACCAAATGCTACAGAGAATCCCAGCTTTCCAGAACAATCTGTTTACATTCTTCACACAAATGCTGAGTCCACAGAGTCATTTTGCTTTTCCGTGTTTAGTTAAAGTGTTTATTGCTGAGTTCATTACTTCCAAGTAAAGGTTGACAGAAATATAACCATAGACTACCAAAGGCTTTTACATTGGCGGAAAAAGCATTGGCAGACTTACCCATGCCAAGTCTGGCTGCTACAGTGAAACACAATAATTCTTTTCAGAGGGCATTTGGGAGCAAAATGAGAGATTATACTGGCCCCTGAGATACAGGGTCACTGGGCTGAATATTGTTGTCTGTTTTTCTGGTTCCCTTAAATCTTTTTTTAAGCCTGCTTTTGCATTTGCTTCTTATAAGCTACTCCAAAGTTCCTAATTGGAGCAATCTAAAAACTATATTAATTAAACCTTTAATTGGACTGTTATTTCCTGATTTCTAAACTATCTTTTGCAAACTATTTAACTGCAAAGCAAAATTAAAATAAAGATAATAAAACCAGGAATATCATTAAAGCATTCTGTAAACGGAACCAAAGGATGTCTTGCTAGATGAAAGACTTGTAGTATTCAGTTTTATTTCTGTCCTGAAATAATACCTCTCCTCACATACTCTTTTTCAGGGCTGCCTCTTTCCAGAAATATTTTTTTCTACATTCAAAAAATTATAGCTTTGAATGTGTAGAAAGTACTCACATTCAAAAGATAAAATTCTTAGAAACTATACAAGTCAAAGATTTTCTGCAGTTACAGGACCTAAAACAATAAATGAAAATATAGATTAGATGAATATTATCCTATAATTTCACTATAAGAAAGTAATATCAAAATGGGAAGGCAGGCAGGCAGGCAGGCAGGCAGGCAGGCAGGCAGGCAGGCAGGAAGGAAGGAAGGAAGGAAGGAAGGAAGGAAGGAAGGAAGGAAGGAGTGAGTTGGAAGGGACCTTGGAGGTATTTTAGTCCAAACCCCTAACTCAAACAGGACCCTATATAATTCTGGACAAATGTTGTCCAATCTCTTCTTAAAATCTCCACTGATGGAGCACCCACAACTTCTGGAGGCAACCCACTGATGAATTGTTCTCACTGATAGAAAATTTTCTCTTATCTCTGATAAGCTTCCATGCACTACTTCTTATCTTGCTCTTAGGTGCTTTGGAGAATAAATTGACTCTCTCTTCTCTGCTCCTCAAATATTTGAAGACTACTGTCATGTAACCCCTGATCCTTCTCTTCATTAGACTAGACACACTGTACCTGGTTCTTGAAATTATTCATCATATGCTTTAGACCCTTTAGGCCCCTAAGTATCTTTGTTGCTCTTCTATCCTCTCCACATCTTTTTTGGAGCGTAGTGACCAATACACAATATTCCAAATGTAGTCTTACCGGGTCAGTATAAAGCAGTAATAACACTTTGTCTGTTATTGATACTATTCCTTTGTTGATGCAGCCTAGAACTGTATTGGAAAATTCTCCAGCTGTCTAAAATGCACTGAAACCTGGATTAAAATAATAATAATAATAATAATAATAATAATAATAATAATAATAATAATAATAATAATAATAATAATAATAATAATAATAATAATAATAATAATAATAATAATTTTATTTATATACCGCCCTCCTCCCGAAGGACTCGGGGCAGTGTACAGCCAAAATTAAAAACATAAATATACAATATCATAGTTAAAATTAATTAAAATCATTAAATAGTTTTGGCCGAATTTTAAAACCCAAAGTTAAAACCCAATTTACAATCATTCAATTAGACAGCCCCGCCTGTCGGAACAGTAGGGTCTTGAGGGCACAGTGAAAGACCCGGAGATCAGAGATGTTACGAATATCCAGGGGCAATTCATTCCAAAGGGCAGGGGCTCCAACAGAGAAGGCTCTCCTCCTGGGTGTCGCCAGCCGGCATAACTTGGCCGATGGCACCCTGAGGAGTCCCTCTCTGTGGGAGCGAACTGGTCGGTGGGAGGCTGTTGGTGGCAGAAGTCGGTCCCGTAGATATCCTGGTCCTATGCCATTCTAGCTCATGAGCTGAATTTTTGGCTCTATCAAATAAATAAAAGGAAATCTTCTCTCCAGTCTCACTGAGAAATAGTTTATTGTGTAGAAACCCAATCCATTTTGGAGAATTCATTTATCACAGGCACTATCGAACCACATGATATAAACAGCTTATAAAATATTATCCATGTAAAACCATCCATCTCTAAAATGAGGTAAGGTCAGTACAATATACTGTATTGTCTGAATTTACAGTAAAAGAGAAGCATTTCAAAATGAATAATAATTTATAATACTATTTATTTTATCTCTACAATATTTAAACATTAGAGTCTGTGATATCTGGGAAGATATTTTGGTAGACAATTTTTCCGATACAGTTTTGGTTTTTCAGGAGGTGAAGGCCCTTTCCAAAAAGCAATCTGAGATTCTAATAGAGCACATGCTGAGCAGAGGGTATCAAGTGCCAACTTTGATAAACCAAATGTAAGATCGCATGCAGATCATCTTGCAACTGATTGATAGAGACTTAGTAAGGTTTACACATGCCAGAGTATGGATGTTGTATCTGATTTTATCTCCATGTCCTAAAATGTATTGGTTGAATTCTTTGATGTCTAAGTTAAGGCAGGAGAAAAATAAGAGGATTTTAAAAATAAAATTAGTGGTAGTAAAACATGTGGAAGCGCCAAAGAATTGAGACCTTTGAACTATGGTGCTGGAGAAGACTCCTGCGAGTCCCTTGGAATGCAAGGCGATCAGTCCTAGAGGAGATCAATCCTGACTGCTCTTTAGAAGGCCAGATCCTGAAGATGAAACTCAAATACTTTGGCCACCTAATGAGAAGGAAGGACTCACTGGGGAAGAGCCTAATGCTGGAAAAGATTGAGGGCAAAAGAAGAATGGGAGGACAGAGAATGAAGTGGCTGGATGGACTCACTGAAGCAGTAGGTGTGAGCTTAAATGGACTCCAGAAGATGGTAGAGGACAGGAAGGCCTGGAGAAACTTTGTCCATGGGGTCACGATGGATCGGACATGACTTCACAACTAACAACAACAAGAAAACATGTTAGTAAAACATTTCATAGAAAAAGGTATCAGAGTTACAACTCTGGGCTATTGAACAAAGCAAGAATAATGGTGAGGCATCTTTTTTAAGAAAAGAAAAATGATATGCTGCATCACCAAATATGATTACATAAACCAGTATAAAAGCATTTGTAAAAAATAAATAATTTCATCCCGAGGAGACTGGATGAAGATATGTAATACCACTGATTCAATTACTGAAAATCATGATGTCTCCTTTCCTTTTCTCTCTTTTATTTCAGACATATGCACCAAAGGAAAATGCATTTCCTCATTTTCCAAAGCTTAGTAGTCTGTTCAGTCAGATCTATTCAATCACTTCCCTTTTAAGGGTAGAACTCTTTTTCAAAGAGTAGGAAAAAAACAAACTTAATAGTGTTGGTTTATAAAAAGCTATCCTTTCTCATAAGAAGTTTGACTAGTCATTTCTAATTGACATGTTTTAATTGGTAAGATTAAAATGTGCTCCCCCACTCCCCTTTCCCAAATATAAAATGTCTGTTTCAATTTTAAGATAGAAAGAAACAAAAATATGGATTCAGTGTCTTCATTTCAAAGCATATCCTCATCCTAAACAATCTGGCATATATATATATGCTTCAGTGGCGGGTTCCTCCTGGTTCGGCCCAGTTCGGCCGAGCAGGTAGCGGTGATGCTATTACATCACTGAACCGGTTCTCTTTCTTCAGGAGCTGGGCCCTCCCACCCGCCCCCACGATATTCCTACCTTTTATTTTGTCTTTTTCAGCCCAGCTGAGAGGTGTTGCAGAGTGGATTGCCGCACCTCAGCTGGGCAGATTCGTAATGCGCTTGCGCGAAGTGCAAGTTTGGCGCACACAAAGAGAACCGGTAGTAAAGCTGGTTAGAACCCACCACTGATATGCTTGTAAAGATTATTTTGTAACTCTCTAAATAGGGTTTATATTTAATAACTGAAAACTGTAGACATTGTGTGCACAAAGAGCCATTCTCCCAGTTGCTGAAAAAGGCTGATATTTTGAATCCTTGTGTATTCTAAGTTGAAAGAACAAATGAGCAGCATTCTAGCATCTCTGAGCTAAAATTACATTTATTCATTACTCCGCTTCATGGTACAATCCTACCAGCACATATCAGAAATAAAATCTGTGTTCAGTAAATTTAATGTTTAATGCATATCCAGGATTTTAGCCTCAATATACCGTTTCTGAATTCTGTCTAATATTATTTTTCCAGTTTCAAGAACTCTCTGATTGTGTTCAAATGATCATATCTTCACTGAGATGAAGGAGGGCCCTCTCCTAAGTTCCATTTTCACTGGCAGAAGGTTGCGGGAGGCCATCACAGCCAAAAACGGAGCTTGGGAGCCCATTTTCGCTGGCAGAGGCACTGGGAGCCGGTCCTTCCCTGTTTTTAGGGCGGCTCCATGGGCCAGATCTAACCACCCCATGGGCCACATTCGGCCCATGTTCGGCCTTGAGTTTGACAACCCTAATTTAGATGGTTCAAGATAAAACTTTTGGCTATGCAGGAAACTCAAATAAGCAATGGAGCAATTTGGAAAATCTTCCATTACCTATACTTTTTATAGCTGTTTGCAAACAGCTGTAGAAATTTTTAAAGGACAGATTAGTCATACAGAAATGTCTCAAAAAAAGATTCTGAATCTCACTGATTCTGGAAAATGAGTTGGGAAACTGAAGCTTCGTTCATATACAAATTTTCACTGTGCCATTGAATAAGCTGCTTGCTTCAGGATGCTTTTCTTCACCCCTTCTGTTCTTTAACAACAAAAGTAATTAGAATCTAATTGATGCAATGATCTAGTCTAGCCCATTTGTCCTTGAAGAATTCTGAAGACAATTTTTCAAAGAGGACTTGCAAATATAGAACCAAACAAGTATGCATTTAAGTACACATATCTCCCACTATAGTTGTATCACACCTTTCTCTAGAGTAGTGTTTTTCAATTTTGGCAACTTTAAGATGGGTGGACTTCAACTTCCTGAATTCCACAGCCAGAATGGGAATTGATTCTGCATTCAGGAAATATTTCAAGCAACAGACAATTCAGTGAATATCAGATATGCAAAGCAAAGGAAGAAAGAAAAGTGCAAGAAGGGAAAACAAGAACTAAGGCATTATTCTGGAAAACAAACAATGAATTCAGTGTCCTGAGATAAAAGGATTATTAAATCAAAAATTTAATATCCTGAGCTGCTCATTTCTTTTCCCAATTCCAGTTTGTTGTGATTTCAATTATTTAAGGAAGAATTTCATCAACTAAATTGTATCCTAAGATTCCATCTCTTATTACCAACACACATAAATCTTTGTTGTAGAATATCCAGGAGCGTTCCATTATTTCCCCTAGTTTTAGAATAGACAAAGCTAGCTAGCATCCTTATCAAGTTCTCATTTAAAAAAAATAACCTTTCCCAGTTTGTTAAAATCAAACTTTTGAGACAACAGGATAGGTTCAGTTGAGGGAGACAAGAGGATGGTATAGTCCAGTTGGGGAAGTTTTAAAATTCTGATTAAAAGAGAAGAGCGGTCAGACAGTAGAACCAATGACTCAGAGGAGTGGTAGGTTTCACTTTGTTGAATATATGAAGTAGAAACTATTTGTGTGGGATGATTTAATTTAGATTTTTTACGTTGAGCCAAGGTCACATGTGTAATCTGACTACTGTTAGTTGTCCCTGTCACAGCAATTAACAGTGATCTAATTGAAAATGTCATTTGAAAATGAATCCCATTTTATGTATGTAATTATTGAGTTACTCCAAATTGTCTTTGGATTCAAGGGCTTATTTGGGAAATTAAGATTAATGAATTCAGAGCAACAGGATGTGACAGTATGGTTTCAAACTGGCTGAAGATCAGGACATATGCAGAAAACCTTAGGCTCCTTTCCACACAGAACTGGAAAACACTGATTTCTGAAATCCAAAGGTTTCCAATTAAAATACTGGATGCAAACCAAAAATGCCATAAATCTTGGCTAGATTAGGCCAAATAAAATACTCTGAATCTCATCAACAACATATGCATTGAATTTGAGTAATAGAAATCCCTTCTGACTCTGTTGAAGGCCAAAATTTGCCCTAGATCCTGCCTCTGCATTTTCTCTCCAATAAGCAAGAATCAGAAGATCATTTATTTGATTTATTGAAGTGCTTCATTAAAAAGTGTGTCTATTCAAAGAGGGAACCCAGGAAAGAAAGAAAAAAAAAACATGAAAAAACACCAGGATAACAGAGTTGGAAGGGACCTTGGAAGTCTTCTAGTCCAACCCCTTGCTTAGGCAGCAAACCCTATACCTTTTTAGACAAATGGTTGTCCAATCGCTTCTTAAAAACTTTCAGTGTTGGAGCATTCACAACTTCTGGAGGCAAGTCATTCCAGTGGTTTATTATTCTAACTGTCAGGAAATTTCTCCTTAGTTCTAGGTTGCTTCTCTCCTTGATTAGTTTCCACCCTTCTTGTTTTACCCTCAGGTGCTTTGGAGAATAATTTGGAGTTTCCTTTTATACTTAGCATAACGAAGAAAAGAACAAAGAAAAATTGGACTAGAGAAAAGAAAACATCCTGCCCAATTTCATCAGAAAGACAGTTTGTTAAACATCCCATAACATTAAGCTTGACCATTGTGGTGCAATCAGAACAATCTTGAACTAAATATACTCAAAACCATAGAAATGATGGTGGATTTAAGAAGAAAATCTCCTATACTACCACCTCTTACAATACTAGACAACACAGTATCAACAGTAGAGTTCTTCAGGTTTCTAGGTTCTATTATATCTCAAAACTTAAAATGGACACCTAACATCAAAAACGTCATCAAAAAAGCTCAACAAAGGATGTTCTTTCTGCGCCAACTCAGAAAGCTTAAACTGCCCAAAGAGCTGCTGATCCAGTTCTACAGAAGAATTATTGAGTCTGTCATCTGCACCTCTATAACTGTCTGGTTTGGCTCTGCAACCAAACAAACAAAAAAACCAGACTTCAACAGATAATTAGAACTGCAGAAAAAACAATTGCCACCAACCTGCCTTCCATTGAGGATCTGTATACTACATGAGTCAAAAATAGGGCTGTGAAAATATTGTAGGAAGTTAGCACCCACCCCTTTCCTAGAAGAGTGAAATATTTTAGGAAATATGAAAAAGGCAGAAATATGAGAAGCATATTTTACAGACAAAGCAGCTCCCACCTTCCTGCCCCCCACCCTTTGTCAATGGGCCATTAAGGCTTGGGCCAGTCTATTCTACATAACAAAGATCTACCTCCTTCAGGCAGAGCCATAGTAGGAATTGCGAAAGATAGGATTAACCCTCTACACAATAGCAACAGAAACTAACACAATGGGACCCATCTAGACGAGGCTCACCACATGGCACCTGGGAAGATTGCATCAGCCAGCAAGACCCCCACCCCCTGGGAGTCTGACAACCAATCAGGATACTCTTTCGTGGCCCCAAGAAATGCAGAGCCAGAGAGAGCATAAAAACCCGAGGATTTACTGTATCTGCCCCTTTTCTGTTCAGGAACTCAAGCCATGTGATCCTGTCCACCATTAAACCATCTTTCCAAGCAGTCTCCATATTTCCAGTGTCTGTTTTCCCCACTTGGAGCAGAACCTAGAAGGATGTTTCTTCCAACAGTTGGCGAGCCAGTGGGACTCCAAGCTAACCTAACCAATGGACCAGGCCCAGGTAAGCCTCCCTTGCTAGCAGCAGACCCATTGAGTCTGTGGGTATGTTTTCGTGGACCTTGGCCATTTGGAACTAGGTTTTAAAGGGGTTTTGAGTTTGAGCTCAAAGGCTGCTTGGAAAGAAGGTGAGTACCTCTAAATTTTAATTTTGAAGTATGGAAAAGCATGGGAAATTTGTGTATGCCTGCATGTGTGTGAGTGAAGGCCCTTCTCCCAAGTACAGCTGGATCTTGCTTTCTCTGTGCATTTCCTAGCCGCAGAAAGACTAACAGTCTGGAGAGCATGGGGGTTTTGCCAGAGCACAGGACCTTCTGTTAGGGAAGGAGGAAGTGTGTGTGTGGGATTCCACCTGGAAAACAGTCTGATTTCACCTCTTTGAATGACCTCTAGCCGCACCTCTGCCTACTGCTAGCTCCACCGACCCATGACCGGTAGGATAGAGAAAGCAAGGGGGGGTTGCCAAATGTGGAACTTTGTGTTTAAAAGGAATGGAAGCTGAACGAAAGCCAAGCGTGTGAAGGGGATTAATAAATTGTGAAAGGGAAACCCGGTTTTGTCCAGCCCAGACACGGGGCGAGCGTGTGTGTGTGAGAGGAGGTGCCAGTACCACCTGCTGGGGTCAGCAGGTCCTCCCGGATCCCCTTTTTGGATCCGAAAAACTACGGCGATTCCCTAAGAGGAAGGGGCCCATACTTCGTAAGGGAATCGAAGTCCTTCCCAGAGCTTTTTCTCTGAAAACTGACGGCGTGCCACCCGGCTAAGTCGAAGTGATCCTTCCAGAGAAAAGGAAAGGGTCATGGGTAGCGATAGTTCGCGGGTGGCGGGGACCCCTGTGGAAGAAGTGCTCGCGGCCTGGGACGCCAGGCGGGTGCCCATATTGAGGGGCATGGATAAAAGGAAATTAGGAAAATTGTGTCAAAAATGGGCTTTGCTAAGAGACAACACCGGGAGACAAATTTGGCTAAATAAAGGTACTTAAAAGAAAAGGGAAATATATAAATAGGAATGTTGGGGATTTTGTTTGTTTTGTTTGTTTGTTTTGTTTGTTTGTTTGTCTCTCTGTCTTCTATGCAACCACGTGGTATGTTTAAGATTTGTGCCTTCCCTAATTTAACTGAGATTTATGTGGGAATGATCAGTGTGTGTGAAATCTCAGAGTTCTGTTTTCTTCTCTTTGTCTTCCTTGTTTTATGTGTGTGTGTCTAAGTCTTTGTGCGCCCTCGAGGTAATTGTAACTGTAAAATGTATCTGATCTCTAGAGACAAGAATTTTAAATTGTTAGAAAAGGGAAAAAAAAGGTTGAAGCAATGAAAATGGGGAAGAGAGAGAAAAAAGAAAGAAAGAGCCTTTGCCCTGTGTTTGTCTGGCCAACAAACACAGATTAAAGAGAGCATTTCATTTCATTTCTGTTTTTTTTTTCTCCTCCTCTCTCTGTATCTTAAAGTAACAACTCAAGTCTATGAGGAAACGTTTTAAGTTTGTTTACAAGAAAAAAATCAGTCTTGCATTTACTGTATGTGTTCAAATGGGTTTACCTGTTCATCTCTTTCCTGAAGCATGTGAATCCAGTTTTTCTTATCTGTTGTGTCTCCATTTTGTTGAAACTGCATTATCTGTTTAGTAACTGCAATACTGTTGTGTTGTTTCTTTTCAAACTCTGCCTGCAAGCTATCTACCCCCCCCCCACATCTAATCCTGTTACAGTGTCTTTCC
Organism: Pantherophis guttatus; assembly: GCF_059756535.1. Classification (NCBI taxonomy): domain Eukaryota; kingdom Metazoa; phylum Chordata; class Lepidosauria; order Squamata; family Colubridae; genus Pantherophis; species Pantherophis guttatus. The sequence goes on along the minus strand of NC_142067.1, from coordinate 109,208,279 downwards.
TGTGAAGATTACCCACAAAAGGTGGGAGGGGACCCTGTTCTAATGTCTTTCAGCCTTGCACAAAGGACTCTGCAAGTGTGGAAGCAGAGCACATGGATCCAGATGCTGCCTCCAAAGGAGACCCTCCATCTGTTTGAACCAGGAATTGGGTTTGAATCCAGCCTCCACTGAAAGTCAGCACAGCAACCAGAGTGGAGCAGACCTTTCCAAGCCTGACTGACCAGCCTTACCACCAAGCATGCTACCCAGCAGACATGAAAGAAAAGACCCTGAGATGTATAAGTAAAGACCAAAAGACTCTTTTCAATTCCCAGAAGACAGCTGGAAAGACTATGGGGAGGGTGGAAATTCATTGTAAGGTTTTCTTTCTTGTCTCATTTATATTGTAATCAGTTTATTGTAAGAATTGTATTTGGGAGTGATTGCCACCGCAAGTTATGTACACTCTAGATTTCTGTCTGGTGGAGAGGAGAAATATGTCCAAAATGTTTGTATTGCCTGTATTGTAAAAGTAGCTGCATACACATGCACACACAGAGAGACACACACTATTCAGAATTAGATTGAAACTATTCCCTTCCCTTACCTCCACACAAAGCTTCTCCTAGGTTGATTTTTGCTCTGTGGCACTAAAAGCCCAAGGAGTCATATCTCCCTGCTAATTCCATGGGGGAGGGGACAATCCCCCTCAGGCAATTCCCTTACTTGAAGAGATAGCAGAAAAAGTGATCTCCAAAACCCAAGCCCTGACTGTGACTCAAATGATGCTGCCCAGTTGCCCAGTAAAGGAAGATATATTGCACTGGTGGTCTCATGAGTAGAAATCCCAGGGCTCATTATGTGTAACACCAAAAAAAAAAAAAAAGAATGAATATTGTACACTGGCTAACCTCAATTTGGACTCACAAATCCTGGATGCAATAAAGAGCTAGGGCAGGTTCAGTAATCAACCCATGAAATGGGCAGCCTGTAATTTAAAGGAAAACTATGGCTGTGAAAAATTTTGGGACATGTGCTTGCTTGAAACCTGACTGGAAGCTCACAGAAAGTAATATCTGAAGTCTGAAATTAATTGGCATGGAAAATTGGATACTGTAAAATTTTTACAAGAACTTTTTTCCTGCCTGCTAGACCTTCATGGTTGAAAGCTTTTGGAAGCCACTGAAGGAATCCTTTTCTGTTGCCTCTATCAATGCCTCCCCTTTGCATTAGAAAAATTAAAAGCACCCATTAAGGCTCCCTGATCTGATCAATTTTAATCTTTTGCCAAGAACTTGTTTCAAAACTCACGTTTTGAAAAAAAAAAAGAGTAGGGATTGTAGGAAGTTAGCACCCACCCCTTTCCTAGAAGAGTGAAATATTTTAGGAAATATGAAAAAGGCAGAAATATGAGAAGCATATTTTACAGACAAAGCAGCTCCCACCTTCCTGCCCCCCACCCTTTGTCAATGGGCCATTAAGGCTTGGGCCAGTCTATTCTACATAACAAAGATCTACCTCCTTCAGGCAGAGCCATAGTAGGAATTGCGAAAGATAGGATTAACCCTCTACACAATAGCAACAGAAACTAACACAATGGGACCCATCTAGACGAGGCTCACCACATGGCACCTGGGAAGATTGCATCAGCCAGCAAGACCCCCACCCCCTGGGAGTCTGACAACCAATCAGGATACTCTTTCGTGGCCCCAAGAAATGCAGAGCCAGAGAGAGCATAAAAACCCGAGGATTTACTGTATCTGCCCCTTTTCTGTTCAGGAACTCAAGCCATGTGATCCTGTCCACCATTAAACCATCTTTCCAAGCAGTCTCCATATTTCCAGTGTCTGTTTTCCCCACTTGGAGCAGAACCTAGAAGGATGTTTCTTCCAACAATATCTACAGACCACTCACATCCTGGATGTAAATTGTTTCAACTTCTACCCTCAAAAGACGCTATTCGGCACTGCACACCAGAACAATTAGACACAAGGACAGTTTTTTCCCGAATGCCATCACTCTGCTTAACAATTAATTCCCACAACGCTGTCAAATAATTTACTAAGACTGTATTACTATTATTATTCTCTTCCTTGCTAGTATCTATCTCTTCCCACTTATTACTATAACCATGTCGCTTGTATCTTTCAATTTACAGTATATTGTTTTTATTTGTTTCCTAGTACGCTTATTAGTAACCTTGACTATCACTAAAAATTGTATCTTTTTATTCTTGATGAATGTATTTTATTCTCCTTATGTACACTGAGAGCATATACACCTAAGACAAATTCCTTGTGTGTCCAATCACACTTGGCCAATAAAGAATTCTATTCTACTCTACTCTACTCTACTCTATTCTACTCTACTCTACTCTACTCTACTCTACTCTACTCTACTCTACTCTACTCTACTCTACTCTACTCTACTCTACTCTACTCTACTCTATTCTATTGAATGAGTATTGTATTAAAAATAGAAAAAATAAATAAAAGTGAGCATGGGAAAAGATGTCACAGACTCATAGAGTCGGTTGCAAAAAGATACAGTTACAATTGAAGCAGTTTGTATGTACATTTGAATAATCCTTTGTTATTCAGCCTGAGAAAGTGAACATCCTTATCTTGCGGTTAGAAAGTAACAAGGTTATGATTTGATGTGAATATAATAAGAGAAGGTAAAATGAAGTCCAACAAAACCCATGTTTCTTAGCAATAAGATCCATATTGCTTGGTCCTCAGTTATATTACTCAGTGAAATAGAGATGCATTTATAATGTGAATGAATATACAGGCTACCACTTGCCTTAGAAACCAATTTTGAAGGGAAAAAAATACTTGAAGTTTGATGTGTGAAAGCACTGTATGATTTCTAGAGCCAGTTATAAAGCACAATGGGGTGACAAAATTAAATGTGCCTTTTCCAGGGGAAGAAAGAAAAGAGAAATATACCAGACGCTGGTTGGATTGTAACACTGTACCCGGATCAAGTTTTGTTTCATAAAATTAATTACTTGCAGGGAACTAGTAAGAAAAAATATTGAGTGCTGTATTTATTATTTTTAAAGCATGAACAGACACGCAGCTTCAGGAGGATACCAGATGTTCTTTTCATATCTAATAGATTGATCAGAAGTCCTTACTGAGAAAAATATCCAGACCATTACCAGCAAAAGGAGGTGGCCCATTAAGACAAACAGGATGGCTGAAAATCTGTTTAGCAAAATCCCCAGTAATAAGGATCATACATCAAGTCTTCTGGTGAGTTTAGGATTTAAAAGGTAATTTGCTAGTTAAACACTGGATGATTTCCATGGCCATTTGATGCAATATTAATTTTTCAGAGGTTGCATCGATATATCAATGGTCTTTCCTTTATAGTAGTTTAATCACAAACTATCTCTACTGAAGACAAAGTAAAGCGTATCTAACTTCAGACCTACAGATTACAGATTAACAGAGTTGGAAGGGACCTTGTAGGTCATCTAGTCCAACCCTCCACCCAAGCAGGAGACCCTACACCATTTCTGACAAATGGCAGTTCAATCTCTTCTTGAAAGCCTCCAGTGATGAAGCTCCCACAACTTCCAAAAGCAAGCTGTTCATTGGTTGATTGTTCTTACTGTCATAAAACTTCTCCTTATTTCTAGGTTGAATCTCTCCTTCTTCAGTTTCCATCCATTATTCCTTGTCTGGACTTTGAGTGTCTTGGAAAATAGCTTGACCCCTCTTGTAGTAAGTTAGTATATTTTAGCTTATGCTTGTTTATACCCTGTTTTTGCTCTGGGAAGTCGGGGTGGGGGGTGGGGAGGGGGGGTTGAAGGTTGTGTGGGGATAAAATTGTTGTCTAATTTTTAATAAAATTAAAAGATAGATAAATGTACTAATAGAGAAGTAAGAAATGTGGGGGAAATGTCATAATAAAGGAAATGATAATATTAAGTTATGATAAATATTGGAGGAGTAAAAAGAAGATACAAAAGATGTATTCAGAAGATATATTGAATGATTGATTATGTATTGCTTGTTTGTTTGTTTATAAAATAAAAAAAACAACTTAAAAATAAAAGAAAATAGCTTGACCCCCTCCTCTCAAATATTGGAAGACTGCTATCATGTCTTCCCTGGTCCTTCTGTTCATTAGACTAGCCATGCCCAGTTCCTGCAACTGTTCATCGTATGTTTTTGCCTGCAGTCCCCTAATCTTCCTGGTTGCTCTTCTCTGCACTCTTTCTAGAGTCTCAACATCTTTTTTATAGTGTGGTGACCAAAATTGGATGCAGTATTCTAGGTGTGGTCTTACTAAGGCTTTATAGAGTGGTATTAGTACAGTGGTGAAATCTGAACCATTTTACTACCGGTTCGCTGGCTGCGCATGGGTAGTGCGCACCACGCACCAAATGTGAAGTGCGTACGTGCAGTGCACGCCTAAAGGAGGCATGCGGTAGGTAGAACAGCGTGTGACGGGGGGTAATCAGCTGTGGCACACAATCTTTTTTTTTACTTTTAAACGCATTGCTTATAAAAATGCTTTGAAAAGTAAAAAAAAAAGGCTCTGACGATCGCATGGCTCAGCTGGGCATGGACAGGGAGAGGGGGAGGGACAGGAATTTTTGCTACCAGTTCTCTGAACCACCAGCCACCATCGCTACCGGATCAGGCGATCCGGTCTGAACCGGGAGCATTTCATCCCTCTATTAGTACCTCACTTGAGTCAGGCCTACTGTGGCCTCAGGCTTTTTTAAAAAACTTCTGTATTGGGTTAAACACAGGATTTGCCAAATATAGGTTTCCTTGCTCATTTTATAATGTAATGAGAGACAGAAATGGAGCCACAGTTCACCAATGAGCTAACATAATCTTGGAAAGTAACTACAGGTAGTCCTTAATTTACGACCAAAATTTGAGCTCCAAATTTCTGTTGCTAAGCGGGAACAGCTTGTTAAGTGAGTTTTGCCTCATTTTACAACCTTTCTTGCCACAGTTGTTAAGTTGAATCACTGCAGTTGTTAAAGTTAGCAATAAGGTTGTTAAGTGAATCTTGCCCCCCATTGACCTTGCTTCTCAGAAGGTAGCAAAACGTGATCACATGACCCTGGGACATTGCAACCATCATAAATGTGAGCCAGTTGCCATGCATCCAAATTTTGATCATGTGAACCGTGGGGATGTTGCAATGGTTGCAAGTGTGAAAAATGGTCATAAGTCACATTTTTTTTTAGTGCTGTTGTAACTTTGAATGGTCACTAAATGAATGGTTGTAAGTCAAGGGATTTGTATTTGAAGGGGAAAAGTGAAGTCCTATATGAAGTGAAGTACGCTCCCATAGAGAGGGGCTCCTCCGGGTGCCGTTGGCCAAACAATGTCGACTGACGGCCCCTAGGGGGAGAGCCTTCTCTATGTGGGCACCTACGATCTGGAACGAGCTCCCCCTGGAGATACGGAGGATCCCGGATCTGTGCACCTTCTGTCGCGCGCTTAAGACTTTTTTATTTCATCAAGCTGGCTTGGCCTAAATCTTCTCCCCTTTTTAAATGTAAATTTTAATTTGTTTTTAAATTATGGGGTATTTTAAATTTGTTCAGCCAAATTATTTAATTTGTTTTTATTCTATTTTAAATTTTTGTACTTATGTGTTTTATCCTGTGGCTGTTCACCGCCCTGAGTCCTTCCGGAATAGAGCGGTATAGAAATTTAAATAAATAAATAAATAAATAAATAAATAAATAAATAAATAAATAAATAAATAAACAAATAAATAAACAAATAAATGCATTCAACAGTTGCCTCAGTTACATTTTAGTTGAATATTTTTAACAATGCGAATACCACCCCCCCAAAAAAAAATTAGTCACAGCAAAATACTTTTAGACAAATATAAAACCATGGAAATTAATTTGTGTCTACTTTTTTCTTCAGAAATCAATAAGGTTCAAATCTCTATTGCTTTTTGCTATACATAATTTTAATTAATAGTAATAGCAATAGCACTTAACAGCCCTCTCTAAGCAGTTTACAGAGTCAGCATATTGCCCACAACAATATGGCTCCTCATTTTAGCCACCTCGGAAGGATGGAAGGCTGAGGCAAACCTTGAGCCTGGGGAGATTTGAACTGCCAAATTGCAGGCAGCTGGCAGTCAGCAGAGGTAGCCTGCAGTACTGCACTCTAACCACTGCACCACCGTGGCGCATAAATAATTCATAAAGAAATGTTGACTTGTGACTTGGTGGACTGCAAGGATAAGAAGTAACAAGAGACATCAAATTATTCTACTCTCCAAATTAGTCTCCAAAGAATTATTCTATTCTCCGAATTATTCTCCTGAAGGCAGGACAAGAAGTAATGGATGGAAACTTATCAAGGAGAGATCCAATCTAGAAGTAAGAAGAAGTTATCTGACTGTGAGAACAATTATTCAGTGGAACAGCTAGCCTCCCAGAGTTGTGAGTGCTCCATCCCCAGAGGTTTCCAAGAATAGGCTGGACACCCATTTGACTGGGATATTACAAGGTCTCTTGCCTTAAGCAGTGGGTTGGATTAGAAGAGCTCCAAGTCCCTTCCAGAGGTGGGGTTCACATAATTTAAGAACTGGTTCACCCAGAATCAAAAATGTGAGCGCACGTGCTGCTTCAAAAGCACGGCGATTGTATAGGATGAGATAGCTTCGCTCTCGCGCGTGCCTTAAGCACATCCATGCCGTGTCAAAAACACAACAATTTTATAGGATGGGATAGCTTCGCCCTCACATGCGCCTTGCGCACATGCGCTCTGCATAAAAAACATGGCGATTGTATAAGATGGGATAGCGCTGGGGCACGTGAGCAGGCCCAGCTGCTGGCCATAACTATTGGTTCCGAACTGGCTGAATCCCACCCCTGATCCCTTCCAACTCTTATTCCAAGTTCTAAGAGAGGTAGTTGTAATGTATCTATGTATGTAGTTAATATTTCGGGTTTCTTCCCGTGTAATTGTGAACATATCCCTAAAAGGGTAGAAGTGACGTTTCGACAGAATCTCATCTGCCATCATCAGGCTTATGTGAAGTGGCTAGGGTGGCTAGCAATAGGGAGAGAGAAAGGATCGAGCCAGAAGATAGGCTGAGATCTCAACTAACAATCAAGGGTGCTGTGATGCCTACCAGAATCCTTTCCCGTCTACAGCAGACAGATAATAATAGAGAATCTGAGAAAGCTGGGCCTGTAACACGAAGCCAAGTAGCTAGGAGGAGGAAGCAGGAAGAAAAACTGTTGTCCTCCAATCAGAACACAGAGTTGCAGGCTAGCCAGCATACGTCAGCAGCAGCAAATATAGATAAGCGACAGCTCTGGCCCCGCAACAGAGAACCCATAGCTTCTACATGAAACAGAGCCTGAAGATGACAGGGTGTGAGCCTGTCGAAACGTTGCTTTAAGAAAAACTTTTAAAGTCACTGGTAAGATTTTAGCTGAGGTTTTAAAGACCTTGCAGAGTGCTCTGTAGGGAATTTTAGAAGATTTTAAACTGGGATTTTAACTAGGATTTTAAATATTTTAACCAACTTATTTATAATGATGCGGGAAAACACCCGAGATTTTAATTTTTTGCATAAGCACACCCGCGAAAACTTAAGAAGACATATATATATATGTATCTACTGAGCTGGAGCTACAAAAAACCTTGGTTACGTAGGGAAAACCTGGCTAGAAGAAACACACACACACACACACACACACACACACACACACACATACATATGCATTTGCTCAGATTTCACTGAAAATATTTTCACTGTAAAATATTCCTGGGAGAATATATATTCCAATATTGATTTGAATAAATATTTGTTCCTGCTTAGCTTTAAAAATTGGCCTTCTCAGTTCAAGTAATGTTGAACTGACTGTGAAATATGTTGTTCGTAGCAGTTTGAATGTCTTCTTGCAGCCATTACCATTCATTTATGAGCATGCTCTTTTCAACCTTCGAAACAACTCTCCCTCATAAAACTATGTATAGAACAAAATATAGTCCAAATAAGGTAAAACCAACAGCAAAGCAGGAACCCTCCCAAAAATGGTAGGTTAAAAGTTCAAAACGAATACTTTCAGAAGCTACCTCTTCACAGAATACCCAAAGATAATGAAAAACTGCCCCTTAAGCATTTCTAGTGAGAAAGTAGTGTGATTTCAGTGCCACAACTTGTACAGTAGTCAGGAAGGATCATATGGGAGGAGGCAGCATTTTGCAAATCCTCAGCTGGTGCAGTTCAATACAGCAGCATTAAAGCAGCTGCATCCTGCAACTGGCCCTGCTGTTTTGAAGTCCTGGCAGTCTGTGCATTTTTGTCCATGAATGTACACCCAGAGATCATTTCTTTTACAAAAGTAAAAACTTTTGTGCATGTCCTCAGGCAATCTAGGGACAGCCTTTGAAGTAGCCATGTGAGCCATTCAACAGATACAGCTGCTTTCATGCTTCAGAGAACAAATGACTTTGATCTTGCCGATGCAGCATCTTTCCAGTGTTTTGCACCACGTGGAAATTTAATTAAAAGGCAGAAGTATGATAGTTATGATATCCTGCATCGACTGATTTTTCAAACTGGGAAAGCCCTGTATCGGTTGCTTAAGTGATCAACTTGAGATGGAAATACACATTTGACTGAGTTCAGTGGTGGGTTTCCAAAAATTTTACTACTGTTTCTGTGGGTGTGGCTTGGTGGGCGTGACATGGTTTGGTGGGCATGGCTTGGTGGGCATGGCAGGGGAAGGATACTGTAAAATCTCCATTCCCACCCCACTCCAGGAGAAGGATACTGTAAAATCTCCATTTCCTCCTGATCAACTGGGATTCGGGAGGCAGAGAATAGATGGGGGTGGGGCTAATCAGAGATGGTATTTACCAGTTCTTCAAACTACTGTACTCAAAATTTCCACTACTGGTTCTCCAGAACTGGTTAGAACCTGCTGAAACCCACCTCTGACTGAGTTACAAAGAGCATAGAATGGGAAATGCAAGCTTGTCTTTTCAGTTGATTTGCTTGACAATTAAGGTATTCTCCAAAGGCAGATTTCAGAAGCGTGATATTTATTTTTTCTGTTTTCTCCCAAGAAAAGAGTTAGGTATAATGTATGTGATTATGGGTGCTGATTGTATTATATAGATTCAGATTCAGAGTCAAACCCAACCAGGCTAACTCATAAATCACTGCTTATAAACTGTAGCATAACCTTCCTTATAAACTGATACCCTAAAAACCACATGGCATTCAATTAGTAAAACACAACTCCTTTTTCCCTGAACCTCATTGGAGTACTTCACAGGCAATTAGCTTTCATAATGCTGCACCTGAAGGGCATCCTCATTATTCTTGCTTTTTATTGTAGGATTGTAGGAATTGATGGTTTTCTTTTTGTTTTAAGCAAGGATAATTTAGATGTTGATTGAAAGTTAGGGATTTTTGCACACTGAGCTGATTTCATGGATAGGTTCATGTGCTTTTCTTGACAACACTAAAGATGATGACGATGATGATGATGATGAGGAGGAGGAGGAGGAGGAGGAGGAGGAAGAGGAGGAGGAGGAGTTATATTCCACTGCTCTGGAATTTTCCAGTAGTTTGACATCTTGTTCTGCTCCCAGCTGGGAGAAATTAAAAAATATTCTGTCTTCTGTCTATGGAGATTCTCAATCACCCATGTCATAGTTGTCCCAAACGTGCTTTTTCAAGAGACTTTCTGAAAGTTCAGTTGCCTCTTGAAAAAGCACCTTTGGAACTATTCTGTTTTCTGTTTGCTTCTATTTAATTGTTTCCCTACAACGGCACTAAAAGAAAGTCATATAAGGAAATCTTACACTTTAGCAATTTGGGAACACATTACAACTTTTTAATCAAATACTTTGATTCTGGAATGGCTTAGTAAATGCATTTTATTTATTTATTTATTTAAATTTCTATACCGCCCTACTCCCGAAGGACTCAGGGCGGTGAACAGCCACAGGATAAAACATATAAATACAAAAATTTAAAATAGAATAAAAACAAATTAAATAATTTGGCTGAATTTAAAATACCCCATAATTTAAAAACAAATTAAAATTTATATTTAAAAAGGGGAGAAGATTTAGGCCAGGCTAGTTTGATGAAATAAGAAAGTCTTGAGCACGTGTCGGAAGGTGCGCAGATCCGGGATCCTCCGTATCTCTGGAGGGAGCTCGTTCCAGATCGTAGGTGCCCCCACAGAGAAGGCTTTCCCCCTAGGGGCCGCCAGTCGACATTGTTTGGCCGACGGCACCTGGAGGAGCCCCTCTCTATGGGAGCGTACTGGCTGGTGGGAGGCTATTGGTGGTAGCAGGCGGTCCCGTAAATAACTAGGTCCTAAGCCATGGAGCGCCTTAAAGGTGATAACCAGAACCTTGAAGCGCACTCGGAAGACCACCAGTGCAGCTCGCGCAGGAGAGGTGTTACATGGGAACTCCACATCGCTCCCATAACCACCCGCGCGGCCGCACTCTGCGTTGCCCTTCAACCAATATATTGAAAAGATATTCAAATATTAACCAGCAATTTAATACTTTCTCATGAATAACTTTCAGGATTTAAGCCATATTAGTCAATTGCTGTAAAACAGAGGTGTCAAACTTGCGGCCCGCGGGTCATTTGCGTCATGTGTTGGCCCCACCCCCACCCGGTTTAGCAAAGGGGAAAAAAAAGTCCTGATAAATCACGTGATGTCGCCGTGACTACACGACTTCGACACCCCTGCTCTAAAATAATTTTGCAAATGGACCAGTTTATTAACCCATAGCTTTCATAGGATAAAGTCAATGCACAGCCCACGAAAATTTGCCAGGTCAGAGGCAGAGACGCTTGGATTTTTTAATTTACTTATTTATTAAATTTCTATGCAACCTGTCTTGCTATTCAGAGCAACTCTGGGTAGATCCTGTAAAGACTTTAAAATAAGTCATTTTTGATGAGAAGGAAAAAATAGTTATTATTAATAATATCAACCACATATTTAGGTAACTAGGAAATGGCAGTGTTGCGGAATTACAAAAACTGAATATAGCAGTGCCTGAAAAAGATGATTTGAGAGAGGAGAAGACATACAAAATGAGTATATAAACAAATACATTGATTGAATGATTACCACACAATAAAGTCAAATATAAAATTAAACATTTAAATGAAAAAAATTATTATATGATAGCAATAGCAATAGCACTTAGACCAGTATACTGCTTCACAGTGCTTTTACAGCCCTCTCTAAGCAGTTTACAGAGTCAGCATATTGCCCCCAACAATCTGGGTCTTCATTTTACCGACCTTGGAAGGTTGGAAGGCTGAGTCAACCTTGAGCCTGGTGAGATTCGATCTGCCAAATTGCAAGCAGCCAGCAATCAGCAGAAATAGCCTGCAGTACTGGATTCTAACCACTGTGCCACCGTGGCTCATTGATGGTGTTGTATAAGGGATAAACAGAAGAACACTGACACTGACATCCCCTAAACTCCGCTGATGATGTTAACTAGCCAGGTAATGAAACATTCAGGAACCAAGCCACAAGCTCAGAGAATGAACCTTCATCCTCATCTTACACTCAAGCTACAGATATTCGCCACTAATGCAAATGCATTATATGTTTAAGAATGTTTTGTAATCATAGATAAAGTACATGAATCTACTGTATATTTAATTGATTGGCTTCCTCCAGAAAACCTAAATATATAGAGGCACAATCCTTTCTTTAGTTCTGTGTTAACATTTAGTTCAAATGCTTAATAAGTCATATGTTGATCACCAGTTGTATAGCTACCATTTGCAATTGATGTTTAGCAATTTAAAGCTCAATGGAACTGTCTTAGACAACTGACTTCTCTTGTTGTTGTTGTTAGTTGTGAAGTCATGTCCGACCCATTGCAACCCCATAGACAATGTTCCTCCAGGCCTTCCTGTCCTCTACCATCCTCTGGAGTCCATTTAAACTCACACCTACTGCTTCAGTGACTCCATTCAGCCATCTAATTCTCCGTCGTCCCCTTTTTCTTTTGCCCTCAATCTTTCACAGCATTAGGCTCTTCTCTAATGAGTCCTTCCTTCTCATTAGATGGCCAAAGTAGTTGAGTTTCATCTTCAGAATCTGACCTTCTAAAGAGCAGTCAGGGTTGATGTCCTCTAGGACTGACTTGTTTGTTTGCCTTGCAATCCAAGGGAGTTGCAGGAGTCTTCTCCAGCACCATAGTTCTCTAATCATTGACCTCTCTAATCCATTGTTTTTCAAACTTGGCATTTTTAAGATGGATTGATTTCAACTCCCATAAAGTCTCAGGCAGTATGCTGGCTAGGGAATTCTGGAAGTTGAAGTCCACACATCTGAAGGTTACCAAATTTGAAAAATGCTGCTCTGATCCATTGATGCTTCCTTTGTCAGTCTAGAGTGCCATAAGATTTGTTCTTCCTTCCTATGTGAATTAAAAATTCAATTAAAAATACTGGGAATCCTTCTATGCAAAGGGCCCTATCTCTATCATTGTGAAAATATGCTGATCCATCTTTCCATCTGTCTTTGTATTTATCTCTTACTCTTTTGTATCTCTTCTAAAAAGTAGGTCCCTTCCATAATTTCTTCCTTTTGTTTTATTTAAAGGGCACCAGCTCATAGAGCATGGAAAGCGGAGGTAATGATTTCCTCTGCATGCCAGAAGGTGCCACTGTAGTACTCACTGAGAAAAAAGGCAGCTGCATGATTAAATATTGCTGGGTGCAGCAGAAGACTGTCGACTGAGCTATTATCACAGCTTTTTGGAAGTGGGATGGGGGGGGTTGATATATAGAAACAATGAAATTGCATGCAGAAAAGGAATCTCACGATACTTTTTTCCTTTTACAACTTTAGAGTTTTACAATTCTATGACTCTTAGGCATGGCATAAAAATGGTTTGTGGATTTCATATTGTTTTGTGGAGATAGAAAAAAAACTACTTCAGCCAAGAGGACAAGACATTGTGATGAATGTTATTAAGCTTATCAAGATGTAAACTACAAAAGAAAAGGAAAATAGTGGCAAAATGAGGGAGGGAAAAGGGAAGAGAAAGAAATGTAGGGTAAAGGAGAAAAAAGAAAAAAAAGCATTAACTTTTGACTCTTTTTAGTGCAATAGAAAAAATAGTAACATTAAAGTCTCAACTTTTTACTTTTACATAGTTAATATGTACTAGCCATTTTTATAAGAACAAATCTATCTAACTAGCAAAACCAAAGGTCAAAGTTTCATTTTTTCCCCCCTTCCATCTCAAGCACAAAATCCAGAAGTAGCTTTTAAGTACTGTAGAAACAAAGTTGGATGTGAAGTAGACAATGATAAAAAGTAGGATAAAAACCATTTGAGTGGGCCCATCTATTGCCTGTCTAACCCTGTAGATGTTGAAGGACCTCTACCTCAGACTCTAGAGAGGTATAAACAAAAGGTGAAAAATTTTGGATATCTGTACATATAAATAATTTGATCTGAGATAGCAATAAGTGTATATTATGTCCTGATGGTGTACATAAAGGGAGAAAAAATGAGACTGGATAAAGATAAACCACTTGAAGGGTTTTTTCAAATGAATGAACATATTCATTTGACAAAGGATGGTACCAGAAAGTAGTTAGCTGTCATAGAGTAGAACAGACATAGGATCCAGGGGTCCTTGGTGCCCTCTGAGGTTGGCTGTTTTCTTGCAGACATTTTATTACCCAAACTAGATAACACCATCAGTGAGCCCTCAGAGTACCAAGGATCCCCTCATAAATATTCTCCTTTATCAACACATAGGCTCAAACACTGGATCAAGCAACTATTTTTTTCATTATAAATTAATCTAATAGGCATCATAGTTCATGTAAAATATAAACTAATATTCATGGACTCGACAATCCCTTCAAAAGGCAAAGGTATTTTTTTTTAAAGCTTAAAAGAGAAAACTCACATGCGGTTGAGATCTTCAAGATCTAAAATGGACAGCTAACATCAAAAAAGCACAACAAAGAATGTTCTTTCTGCACCAACTCAGAAAGCTCAAACTGTTCAAGGAGCTGCTGATACAGTTCCACAGAGGAATTATTGAGTCTGTCATCTGCACCTCTATAACTGTCTGGTTTGGCTCTGCAACCCAACAAGACAGACACAGACTTCAGAGGATAATTAGAACTGCAGAAAAAACAATTGCTACCAACCTGCCTTCCATTGAGGACCTGTACACTGGACGAGTCAAAAAGAGGGCTGTGAAAATATTTACAGACCCCTCGCATCCTGGACATAAACTGTTTCAACTCCTACCCTCAAAATGACGCTATAGAGCACTGCACACCAAGACAACTAGACACAAGGACAGTTTTTTCCCGAATGCCATCACTCTGCTAAACACTCAACACTGTTTACTAAGTCTGCACTACTATTAATCTTCTCATTGTTCCTACCACCCATCTCTTTCCACTTATGATTGTATGACTGTAATTTTGTTGCTTGTATCCTTACGATTTATATTGATATTGTTTCCTGATTGCTTATTTATACCCTATGACTATCATTAAATGTTGTACCTTATGATTCTTGACAAATGTATCTTTTCTTTTTATGTACACTGAGAGCATATGTACCAAAGACAAATTCCTTGTGTGTCCAATCACACTTGGCCAATATTCTATTCTATTCTATTCTATTCTATTCTATTCTATTCTATTCTATTCTATTCTATTCTATTCTACTCTATATAAAGACCACATTAATGTGTTTAATGTTTAATGTTTAATGTGACTCAATCAAAATGTTTAATGTGACTCAATCAAAAATTTGTACCCTTAGATAGACAGAAAAAGAATGGTTAGACTGATATATCAAAAACCTACTTTAGACTTTAGAAAACAGTTTCAAAACAAAGATCTTTAATACTATTATTGCAGGCTGAATAAGGAAAAACAACAATTGCAATAGATGATAACAATATAAAATCTATGATTTTTTTTCTTGATCATTTATTGAAACTGCAGAATGAGATAAAATATGAATGGCAGTTTTTATTTTATTTTTTTTATTTTTACCCTCAGTTAGATAAATATCCTCAGATAGATCATCTAAAGAGACTTCTGGTAAATTTCTAGACTATGTCATTACTTTCTAGTTCAAATGATATGAATACCTTTAGGAAAGGAATATGATTATTATCCATCTATTTATATAAGTCATCTGAGTTTTCTACTTCATCCATAATCCAAGTTATAAATTGGAAATTGCTCCTTTCAACTATGCAAACTGTAATCCAGCTTCAGTCAAATCAGTCTAACTCTTGATGCCTCTTTATTCACAGAATTGGATTTATGCAAATCATTTATTATAGGATTGTTTGTTTCTTTGTCATGAAATAAAAACAACCTCCTCCTCCAACACATTGCAGAATGAACCTTAGCAATTAGAACTAAACCAATTGCAAAATCCTTTTTCAAATGCAGAACAAATATGAAAACCTTGTTTGCCATCAACGGCGTTTAATGAAAGTAAATGAGAGGAAATAAGATGAATTTTTCAAAACAAAAATATTGTGAAAAAGCAATAAAACAAGAAAAGACAAGACAAGACATGTTGGCTTATCAACTATGAAAGGACAATTGTATCTGCCATTGGAGAGGGTAGCAGATATGTTTTGATAATGGAGAAGATAACGTCACTAGTTCCTTTTTATGTAATAAATATTAAATTCAGAACAGAGTACATAAACACTACAGTTTAAATTTACAGAACAAGAAAAGGAACATTTCAATAGTGCAATTAGTGAATAGCAAACAAAAGTAGCAATAAAAATTTGAAATTGGATAAATGTCTAGGACACAGAAGGACTTTACGTGTTATATAGTATAAAACTTTCTAGGAAGAGGAGGGGAGGGGAGGGAACAAGGAAGAGAAGAGAAAAGAAGAGAAGAGAAGAGAAGAGAAGAGAAGAGAAGAGAAGAGAAGAGAAGAGAAGAGAAGAGAAGAGAAGAGAAGAGAAGAGAAGAGAAGAGAAGAGAAAGGTTGCAATACCTTAAAGACTCCAAAATTCATTTTGGCATAATATTTCATGGGCTAAACTCTGAGGGTTATATAATAAATCAACATCAATCTGAGATATTAATTTCAGAGAGACCTTTTAAAAAGAACAGGAATTTAATACCAAAGAGACATAGAATGAAATTTAAGTTAGGGTTCTATCTATGGCAAAATGTAGGAAATTTTATAAAGTACCCTATTACAAGAAAGAGTGTTTGTGGATCCTCAGGTATAAAGGATATTATGTATGTTTTGCTTGACTTCCAACTATATCATTCAGTAAGAATACAGTAATTAGAGTCACTACTTGACAGAGAAGCCTATTGGGATATTGAAACAGTCTAATTTCTTCCAGGATGTAAACCTGTTTGGTATTAGCAAGATCACCCAGTTAAGGTCATTCATCTGAAAACTCATTTTCAAGACAGATTGAGGTAATATACAAAAGTAATCAATTTAACTGAATGCAATGCTTTTTATATCTTTGTATATTTGCATTTATTTCACATTCTGCAACTGTTTTGTATTTTGATAAGGTCAATTGACTAATCAGTAGAAATAAATGATAATGAATGTACAGTATTGGAATAGTTCTGGAGAGACAACAGACTTCAAAAGCTCCCTGACTGCACACTTGGCAATTGATAAGAGAAGAACCAAGACTGATCCTAACTAAGATGATGGCAAAATGTGAGCTCACAACAGAATCTCTGCCCTTTTGTAAGTGAAGGGAATTAAAGAAATAAGATAAAAAAAGAGAGAAGAGAATACAGCTCTAAATCTAGATTTCACAAGTGTGCACTACACTTCTCTATACTACTTCATTCTTGCAAACTATCCTTTGCTTTCAACACCTTTATCCATCCCCTAATACAGGAGTCAGCAACTCACAGTTCTGGAGCTGCATGTGGCTCTTTCATCCCCTGCTGTGACTCCCTGTCACTGGTTGGCTCCACAATTGATAGGGCTTTCGGTTAGGATAGGTAGAGGAAAAAGGATGCCTCGCTAGGAGGAGACTCTATGGTGGGGGAACCGGACTTCCGGTCGGCTCCAGAATTGAATGGGAGGCTTCCGGTTAGGATCTTTGTAACTCTTTGAGTGTTTAAGGTTGTCGACCCCTTCCCTAATACATAGTCTTTTGTTCACTGCATTTTTCATTGTAGCTTTTTTAAGGATGAAAACACATCCATCCAACTAGAACTTTCCTCTCAACCATTCATTCTTGCTCTTATGGCAAGATGGGCAGATAAACAAACAAACAAACAAATGTTGAAGCAGTATTCCATCTTTCAGACTGGTTACTTTTTTTTTAAAATGATTCCCATTTATTCAGCACTTGTTCCTTCTGACTATTATGTCTTCTTGTTTTCCACACGTCTTATCACATTCAACTGCATTCAACTTACTTTCATATTTGTCTTGCTATATCCAATACTTTCTTCCATGTCATGAAGCGGACAGAAGTGTAAGGTACAACTGACAACTTGTCTCAATGCTGAATTTTAGGTACGGTGTAGTAAATTGTGCCCACCAGGTAAAATTTAAAACCCACATGAAGATGCTGTTTTCTTAAGGTTCATTAAGGTTCATTATCCTTCATAGGATTCCAAAGTTTTATTTTAAAAGCAAATATTTGCATTTCATCCTAGCTGAGAATTTTGCTTCTGTGCTACTGTACTACATTTGACGGAAGCTGGAAAGCTTTTTCATTGAGAGATCTTTCGGGGGGGGGGGAATTCCCACTGCAGTGGAACTCAATCTTTTATTACAGAAGTTTCTTCCTGCCGGTCCCCTGTTTCTCTCTTCCTCCCCAGCCCTTTCCTTTGCCTTCGCTCTGTTCCACTCTGTGTGCTTTTAAGCTTTCAGATAGTTTACCTCTTGGCGGCAACAGTACTCACTACTGACAGAAGAGACAAGTAAAGAAGGTGACTGGACAGCCTTATTGACAGCCAGGAAGGACTAAATTGATTATCCACAATGAAATACAATAAGAGGAAGACATTTCACTAAAAGCATATCCTTTGAACAAGCTCTCTATTAATTAATTGTTAGCCCCAGGAGATAATGTGGTGCCTAAACAAGAAAGCAAGGCAAAAGGGAAGAGTGTGCGGTACGAGAGAAGGGAGGAGGGAGAGCAGCTCGGTCGCCTTTTAATAACTCTATCAAAGGATATGTGTCGCCAAGGAGGCTGCCCTGGCATATCTCTAAGTTTCCCCATGTACACTAAGTGCAGCCCATTTAGCCATTATATCGGAATATCAATAATGGGAGAGCAAATTTTTCTACAGAAGTATCTATCCTAATTAAAGGCTTTCTGTATTAAAGGAGACTGATGTGTGCTGAAGCCTGAAAGTTCCTTTCAAATGCTAAGAGCAAAAATATATGATCATTTTTTTTCTCAATAAATGTCTAATATTAGAACTAACCAACATTGTTCTTCTGAGTCAGGCTGAATGCCTTGAATCTCTTAAGACGAGTTAGAAGGGACTCTCTTTGTCACTGTTCTAGAGCAACTGGTACTTTAAGGTAAGGTGGCATCATCGTTGTTGTTCTTGTTTCATTTGTCTGGCGGAAATTAATATTGGGCTATTAATACAGTTCTGTATCCAAGAATTCAGCTATCTCCTTTTAAAGGTAAAGGTAAAGGTTCCCTTCGCACATATGTGCTAGTCGTTCCTGACTCTAGGGAGCGGTGCTCATCTCCGTTTCAAAGCCGAAGAGCCAGCGCTATCCGAAGAGGTCTCCGTGGTCATGTGGCCAGCATGACTAAATGCCAAAGGTGCACGGAACACTGTTACCTTCACATCAAAGGTGGTCCCTATTTTTCTATTTGCATTTTTTTACATGCTTTCGAACTGCTAGGTTGGCAGAAGCTGGGACAAGTAATGGGAGCTCACCCTGTTATGTGGCACTAGGGATTCGAACTGCTGAACTGCCGAATTTTCAATCGACAAGCTCAGTGCCTTAGCCACTGAGCCACTGCGTCCCTCCTTTTAAAAGAATGTCTCTTTTTAAAGACATCCAAATTGAGATCTGTCATTCCATCTCATGATCTTAGTGAAGGGTTTGGTTCTAAGTTCTTTAAAAAAAAACATGAGTAATGTCCTACTACAACAAAATGAGAAAAATGAACAAATAAAAAAAATAACAATAGGAACTTCAGAAAATTTCACATGCCATAGATCTTTAGAAAATAAACAGCAGTGATAAATAATTGTGTGGCAGCCATCTAATTTTCTTAGTTTAAACCTTGTTTTATATTAGTAAATGGAACTACCATTATTGTCAATTACTTACATCTGACAAGAGCAGGCTGAGGTCAGGGCATGGAGGCTGATGCTGAAGTTCCAATGCTCCCTCTCGGGTTAGTCCCACTAATATTAGCTAATGCTATTCCAGCAAGCGGGATCAATGTCCTAGAAAACAGAAATTAATGTCATGTGGGTTATCAGCAAGGTTTATATAATCCCAAGGCTATAACCAGTTCAAATATACATTCTTGTAAGATAAAATGAGTTTCAGTAGAAGTGAACAGCTTGGTATAGGGAAGCAGAACCTTAGTGACAAAGAATTCATACACATCTACCTCTATATCTTATCTATCTCTATCTCTATCTCTATCTCTACATCTACATCTACATCTACATCTACATCTACATCTACATCTACATCTACATCTACATCTATATCTTATCTCTATCTCTATCTCTATCTCTATCTCTATCTCTACATCTACCTCTACCTCTATATCTTATCTCTATCTCTTTCTCTCTCTCTCTATCTCTACCTCTACCTCTACCTCTACCTCTATATCGTATCTCTTTCTCTTTCTCTTTCTCTTTCTCTTTCTCTTTCTCTTTCTCTTTCTCTTTCTCTTTCTCTTTCTCTCTCTCTCTCTCTCTCTCTCTCTCTCTCTCTATCTCTATCTCTATCTCTATCTCTATCTCTATATATCTTTATCTATATAAGGGGTCCTTGGTGCTCTTTGAGCTGGCTTGTTTTCTTGCAAACATTTCATTACCTTAAATAGGTAACACCATCAGTGCTAGTCATTCATGCTCTATATTCAGAGTGATATCTACGGAGTGATCCTCTGTATCTCTTATTTTCTGGTCTTTCATATTTATTGTAATTAAAATCGGAAACCGGTACTTATCTATTTTAAGGACAGTAAAATTTATTCCTCCTCTTGATACCCAATTTCTTTGCAATCAGGAGGGCACATATTCAGTACCAAGATTAATTTGCTTCCATCGCCTGTTGCATTGTAATTATAGCAGATGCAGCCAACCGATTCACCAGCAAGAGTTATCTCTTCTCCCATTTCCAAGTTAAGGAATTTTCATGGGCTAGGATAGTATTTTGTTTTGGCCCACTTCAAGAAAGATATTCTCAGGTCACACATGAGAAACATGTGATGTGAGTCTTTGCATCTAGTAGTTTTGGCATGCAATGCTCTATAATGGCGTCCTGAAGGGAGACGTTGAAAGAGAATATATCCAGGATGTGAGGGGTCTGTATATATTTTCTCAGCCCTCTTTCTGGTTCATGCAGTATACAGATTCTCAGTGGAAGGCAGGATAGTTACGATTGATTTTTCTGCAGCCCTAACTATCCGTTGAAGTCTGTATCTGTCCTGTTTGGTTGCAGTGCCAAACCAGATGGCTATTGAAGTACAAATGACTCAATAATTCCTCTGTAGAACTGTATCAGCAGATCCTTGGGCAATCTAAGCTTTCTGAGAAGAATTATGTTATTGACTTTGTCATTTGTACCTCAATAACTGTCTGACACTGCAACCAAACAAACAGGAGAGATGCATGAAAATGCAGGTAGAGTTTCTATCCATGGTGAAAGATTTTGCTCTGAAGTCATACATTTTTCAGCATGGATTTTTTTTCTCTAAAATCAGTTATTAATTAATGGAGATAGAAGGTAGCACTTCCTGTATGGCTTCCAGAATTCATCTTTTTTAAAAAAAATATTAACTAGCTACCACTTTTCCAAATTGAAGAAAAAGTTTCAAATAAATCTGTTCCATGTACCTCCCTCACCCTCCTGGCCTCAAAAACCTTTCCAGGCCATGGGAACAGAGATTTGGCAGGTGTGGTAATCAGAAATACTACTTCCACAGATTTTCATTTGACTTTTTAAAATTAATTCTGACTGGCTGAGCATAGTTCTTTTGCATTTATTAACACAGCAGTAAATGAGAGAAAATAAGGAAGGATGGCTAATCAAGTAGAAGGATATTGGATAGTCACTGATTAGCCTTCACAATTATTGCTCACATCATATAAGTAGCATTCTCATTTGAGAAATAATTCATTTTAACCATTTCTAATGAAAATGGGACAATGATCTTTGTGTGTAGGTGAAAGTTTTAATGTCTCAGGAGGGGGAATATTGATTTGGCCTATCCCGGCACTGGTCGGTTGCCCCCATTCAGACCGGTTCACAAGAACCGATAGTAAAACGAGTGGGAGGCTCCACCCATTCACCTGAATGTCATCAGAAGTGATCTGCGATGTGCAGAAGAGCGCACGGGCATGATGCAAACCAGTAGTAAAGGTAAGTAGAACTCACCCCTGTATCCCGGGATAACTTTTCAAATGAGCTCACTGAACAAAATATATTCATGTGGTTCTTTTGCCCTAGTGCAACTGTATTTTTGAAACTCTACTTTTCTATAGGCCACATAAAATTAGTAATTTGTAAATCTTTTATTAAAATTTAAATGATTGCGCTCCGACCTGGAATGAGCATTGATACTCATGTGAAAATTTCAACATGTATGCCTTTTAAATTATCCTACAATGCTCTATAACCAGGGGTGATATCCAGCAGGTTCTGACAGGTTCTGGAGAACTGGTAGCGGACATTTTGAGTAGTTCGGAGAACTGGCAAATACCACCTCTGGCTGGCCCCAGAGTGGGGTGAGAATGGAGATTTTGCAATATACTTCCCCCAGGAGTGGGGTGGGAATGGAGATTTTGCAGTATCCCTTCCCCTGCCACGCCCACCAAGCCACGCCCACAGAACCGGTAGTTAGAAAATTTGGATTTCACCACTGCCTATAACTATGATGATCTAGAACAGTGTTTGTCAGTAACTTTTAAGATGTATGCACTTCAACTCCTAGAATTACCCAGCCTGCTTGCAATGCTGGCTGAGGAATTCTGGGAGTTGACATCCAAATATGTTAAATTTGCTAAGGTTGAAAATCACTGGCCCTAGAGAAGGAAAGGGGGTTAAGATGGTATATAGAAGCCAGATTCTGCTATTAATAAACCTACCATTGGAAGCCTGGTGGAGCATTAACTGACTCAGCCACCCAAGCATGAGTCTAGCTCATTTTGTAAAGCATTGGAGTGCATCAATACATATATACCCACAATATTGTTATATTGAAAAATATAACAAGCTAGATCTACAATATAAAGTTCTTCTCAACTCTAAGTAAAAACATTGTAACTAAGAATGGGAATGTGGATCCATCTATAGCTATATCTACCAGTATATCTATATAGCATCTATTTATCTATACATATACACTTAAATACAATAGATAGATATTCCACATTCCCATTCTTAGAGACACATACATACATACATACATACATACATACATACATACATACTGTGTTTCCCCGAAAATAAGACCCTGTCTTATATTTTTTTGAACCCCAAAATACCGTATTTTTCAGAGTATAAGACATACCAGAATATAAGACGCACCTTAGTTTTTGGGGAGGAAAATAAGAAAAAAAGCTGATTGGCAGGTGGATCAGCCTCCCAGAATACTCCCAATCAACTGTTCCCAGAGGTGAATTTTAGCAACAGGTTCCTTGGTTGTGAGCTCTGTGCCTTTTTTTTTTTTTTCTTTCCTGTCTTTGAAAGCCTCCGAAACAGAGCTTCAGAAAAAAGGCCTCTGAAGCTCTGTTTGGGGGCTTCTTTTCTGAAGCTCTGTTTGGGGGCTTCTTTTCTGAAGCTCTGTTTGGGGGCTTCTTTTCTGAAGCTTCATTTCTGATGCTTTTTTCAGCCTCTGAAACCTCCTTTTGAGAAGCTGGGCAAGGTTACATTTGGAGTATAAGATGCACCCAGATTTTCACCCTGTTTTTTTACCGGGAAAAAGTGTGTCTTATACTCCGAAAAATATGGTAATCGCTTGGCCTTATTTTCAGGGAGGTCTTATTATTTTGGGCCACATGGAACAAGATGGGGCTCCTCTTGTCATCTTACCTGATTTCCAGCTCTGTGTTTAAATATTTTTGGGGAGGGCTTATTTTTTTTGGGAGGCTTATTTTAGTGCATGTGCTCAAAAGCCCGATTGGGCTTATTATCAGGAGATGTCTTATTTTTGGGAAAACAGGGTACATAAAGATATAGATATCGATGTGGAGTTGTGTACACACACACATGTATGTATGTATGTATGTATGTATGTATGTATGTATGCTTGAAGTCTCTAAGAATGGGAATGTGGAATTTCTCATCTGTCTCCAGCAAGAGAAATATGATTGCAGTCTAAACTTTTTCTTTCCTCACACTTTGCCAGATCTCAAGATGTCATATTTACTCTGTTTGTTCAAACAAGAAAACTGCTGTATGTCTACTAGGTCTATTCACTTTGGAAATGATACTTTCTTGCACAGGATGCTCTGCTTCTAGACCTCACTGGACTCAAGGACTTAATTGCCCCTCTAGCAGGAAAGCTTTTCCTACTAATAATGTTTATAGAAAAAGAGATGACAACTACCAGTGTGCTAATTTCTGACATCACAACTGAAACATAAAGGGAAACTCATGTATAATTGTGATGAACTTTGGGAGGGCAGGAATCCCAATTTTATTTATATACAGTATACCAGGGATGGTTCTACTTACCTTTAGTACCGGTTCGCATCACGCCCGTGCGCGATTGCTCGCTTTGCTTGCGCCCACGCACACTCTTCTGCACAGATCAACTTTGATGATGTCCGAGTCAGTGGGTGGAGCCTCTTGCCGGTTTTACTACCAGTTCTTGCAACTGGTCCGAACTGGGGGCAACCCACCACTTCAGTATACTAACCAAAGAAGACAACATTGGGTGATAGGTTGACTGTAAAAATAACAATTTTTTAGTTGGGAATGAAAGTAAAATTTACCAGTGTTGTTATGTTGTTATACAAACTGCTTGTTCATCCATAGCTGGAATACTGTGTATGACTATAGTTGATGCACCACAAAAAAAGGCTATTGACAGAACTGAAAAAGACAAAGAAAAGGATACTTCTGAGTTAATAACATTCTGTCAGGTTTATATCTTCAACATTACAAGATCAAAGACAGAGTTTTCTAGTTTTTCTAGCAGAGTACAAATTTTAAGGTTAGATTATTTTCAACAATCTAGGTCAGGAGACACATGCATACCTCTTGTCCCTTCCAATAAGTCAAGAGAGAGAGAGTAAGAAGTTTCTTCTGCTTGAGCTGGCAGATGTGAGTTGGTGGCATGCCATCCAGTGGGTACTGGAGCAAAGATAACTCATTGGTGCTATTTGCAATTGAGCAACAAGAAAGTATTGCAAGAGTTGACTACCTCAAGCATTAGATGGTTATAAATATGGCAACAGGAGCTCAGAGCAAAAATAGGTAAAGGTAAAGGTTCCACTCGCACATATGTGCTAGTCTCTAGGGGAGGGGTCTCCAAACTTGGCAACTTTAAGACTTGTGAACTTCAACTCCCAGAATTCCTCAGCCAGCTTCTGAGAGTTGAAGTCCACAAGTCTTAAAGTTGCCAAGTTTGGAGACCCCTACTCTAGGGGGTGGTGCTCATCTCCATTTCAAATTTGAAGAGCCAGCGCTGTCCAAAGATGTCTCTGTGGTCATGTGGCCAGCATGACTAAATGCCAGAGGTACACAGAACACTGTTACCTTCCCACCAATGGTAGTCCCTATTTTTATATTTGCATTTTTTATGTGCTTTCGAACTGCTAGGTTGGCAGAAGCTGGAACAAGTAATGGGAGCTCACCCCGTTCTGCGGCACTAGGGATTCAAACCGCTGAACTGCCGACCATTCGATCAACAAGCTCAGCTTCTTAGCCACTGAGCCACCATGTCCCTAAATACTTATCATTTAATAGAACAGAACCTTTCTAAACAGATATTTCATTTTTAGGTTCAATAAACAATACTTACAGAATGTATTGAATGTGTAAAAATACTCTTTAGAATTTCAGTAGATACTGACAATATCAGCCTTAATGTAGACAATAGAAAGACAGTAGAAAGGAAGTGTATGCTGATCCCTTACAGACAAAATCTAATATTCTTCACATACACACACACACACACACACACACACACACACACACACACACACACACACAGAACTTGTTTTAATTTTCTTCCCCTACTTCCTGCAAACTCTCTAATGGCTTACTCTGGGCTTCCTTAGAAAGTAAACAGCACAAACTTAGTCCCGGCAAACCTCTTTAATTCATACGGCTGTGAATTATTGTCATTCCCAGTCTGAAAAGCTTCTCAAACCATCTTGCAATGGAGTGTTTATCTCGCTTGGAATGCTGCCAAAGAACTAATTGCCACACGCAGGTCAAGGCCAAACTTGCCCATGATCACAGCACAGAGTCAAACAGAACTTTTCCAAAGCTTTTACCAACCAGATGAACTAATTGTTTCCTGCAAAAAGCTCACATCCCATTTACTTCTCTTTTATATCTTATGGAAGGGGCCAATCATCTCCAAGCCTTACTCTCAAGTTGACCCTGTTTTCTTAGTTGTTCCTGTCTCCTGGCAGCTCTGCGCATGCGCACATTGGCTATAGGCTCACACTGTTCTTCTGCTTCGCTGATGTCAGACTTCAGAGACTCCGGAGGCAGCAAAGAACTGCCAGATGGCCTTGGCCCCCTCTCTGTCTCCGACTCAGAGCCCTTGTCCGAGCCTTCTCCAGATTCCAGGATGGTCCATGTTCCTCCCCAACTTCCTCACTGTCTGAATCTGCTGCCAGCTCTGCTGGCTGCTGGCAGACCACAACAAATTCATTATTCTGCATGGATTACAGTAAAACTAGAGTTGATTTTAACATTCTCAAAGGATGTCATTGAAGATTCTTAGTCATCCAGTTAGAGCTGTCTGAAAATTGAGTCATGGCAAGTGGACTTACTTTCTTGTTGGTTATGCTGCTTATCCAAGCAACGTCCTCAATCTGAGCAAATGTTTAGGCAGACAGTCCTTGGAATGTGCAAACTCCTTCCACATCAGAGGGGAGAAACCCTGAGTTTGGTATGGGAAGAGCTGGTAAGTTCCAATGACTCTACTGAAAGAAAAATCCCTCTGGTTCAGTTCCAAGCTGGGAGAAAGACACTGGAAACAACATGGAGGCTGATTGGAAAGAAAGTTCATTTATTGGTGAACAGGGTTTGTGGTTCTGGGCAGCTGACAAAATGGAGTTTAGAGTGGATGGGTTTTTATACCTTCTGGATTCCAATGGGTGTCATGTAGGAGTTATGTAGGGATCAAAGAGGTGTTTGTCTGAGCTAATTTTGTCAACCTTTTATTTGTTGCTTATCTGAGTTTCTGTCTTGACCCGGTCTTTCCGAATGGATTACCAAATCTGCATTTCTAAAAACTGGCTTCCTCAGTTTCTGCTTGGGACAGGGAAACTCGGGCTGGTTTCTGCCTCCCTTAAGATTTTTTTTTTATTTCTCCTGTAGGGAAAATATTTTATCCTGCCTTTTTAATATTTTCCAAAATATTTAATTTTTCTGGGAGCGGGGGCTTCCTACAACTCTCTGCCTAACCAATTTGTTCAGATTGAGGAAGCTGCTTGGATGAGCATTGAAATGTCTCAAATTAACAAAAATAAGTCCAGTTGCCATGACTCAATTTTCAGATTCCCAAAAGATATTTACATTTGAAGTAGTTGGCTTTAATGCTGGCTTTATTAATTTTATTATTGCTGCTGTTATTATTATTATATGCAATTTAGTTTTTCAAGTCTTCCTGGGTAAAGTTATTTTGCCCTTAGAAATTAAATCATTAAATGGCGACCATTAAATCATTTCCTCTTCAATGTTGATCCTGTTTTAAAACAGGCTAAAATAAAAGAGTAGAAAGCAAAATAAAGGCCCAATGTAATAATTCTTTTTCCTTTTGTTTATTCCAGTGGCAGAACTATCTAATATGTAGGAAGAAAAGCATTCTAAAGATGTAGATTGTGTCTGACCTTTTAGTATTAATTGTAATTGCAAGCTTTCTCCATCTTCTTTGTTTTTCAGTTGATAAGTTCAAATCTATTGGTTTTAATGATCTAAAAGCCCATAAATATGGTTCTGTTGTAGAGGGAATAGGAAATCATTTTCACTAAATATATATATATATATATATATTGTTTTGACAAACATAATTTTAAACATTTGCATTTGAAACTTTCCCAGGTACAAAATGCTAGGCTTCATTGAGCAATAACAGATGAAGGAAACCAGCCTTTTCAGTTGCTGGACAAAAGACTTGCAAGACTGAAAATCTAGAAGTTTGAACTAAAATGTTCACATCTGACAGCAAATGTTGTTTTATTAAAGTGGTGGTGGGGAAGCAGCCAGCCCTGGAAAAAAACACTGGTCTCTAGACAAAAAGAGATTTGCAATTTTTTTAAAAAAAGTAACATTGATTTAAGATGGCATTATTCTGATTTGTTAGCCTTTTTCCTTTTTTTTCTCATCAAAAAGTAACAAAACAAAAAGAAACTATGAGCAGTGTATGTTAACATTCAGAAACTTTGCTACCATCTTCTTTTGATTTATATAGCTTTTAATATAAATTGCCTAATAGTCTTTTAAAGCAAATTATCCTGCTTGCATTCTTTGATATGTAAATTTTGCAGCGCAGGGTTCTATAAATGTAAACTTGTCTGATATAAGCTTTTTCAAAAATATAGGTACTGTAATGAGTACACAACTTTCAGTAACATACCTTTTCTTCAAATAGCCTTTTTTTTTTCAGATTGTGTATTTAAAATAAAAATAAAAGCACTAGCCTAATGTTCATTGATAGCCAGATGTTCTTTGATGCTAGCTGTCCTGGGACTACAATTTTGCCTAGATAACTGCATGGACTTATGCACATAGCTGCCAGGAATTAGAACTGAATCCAAGGGGGTGGGGGGAATTACTCTAATGAAATCTTTGGCAGAACCCATTTTCATCCTTAATCCATATGCCATAGACATTTATTTTATTTATTTTATTTTATTTTATTTATTGAATTTGTATACCGCCCTACTCCCGAAAGACTCAGGGCAGTGAACAGACAAATAAAATACATATAATACAAATGTTAAAAAACCATTAAAATACAATTAAATAATTGGCCCGGAAAATGAAATTTAAAACACCTCAAATTCATAAAACAAATTTAAAATTTAGAAATTTAAAAAATTTAAAACACCCCAAATTCATAAGACAAATTTAAAATTTAGAAATTTTAAATTTTTTAAAAAAGTTTAAAAGAGAGGTTAGGCCAGGCCGGCCTGCTGGAAAAGAAATGTTTTGATGGCACGGCGGAAAGCGCACAGGTCCGGGATCTTCCGTATCTCCCGGGGAGAGCTCGTTCCAGATGGCGGGTGTCCCCACAGAGAAGGCTCTCCCCCTGGGGGCCGCCAGGTGATATTGTTTGGCCGACGGCACCCTGAGGAGCCCCTCTCTATGGGAGCATACTGGTCGGTGAGAGGCTACTGGTGGCAGAAGGGGTCTCGTAGACATTAGATTGCAACTAATAAAGCTTCAATGTTTTTGTTTCACTTGTTGAAATTTCTATGTAGGATGGATGTAGAGCAGGAATACATCCCTAGACCCCATCTTTATGTATCAGGATGTTGGAAGAAGTGTCCATCTGGGTTCAGTTCCAAGTGGGGAGAAAGACACTGGAAACATGGAGACTGCTTGAAAAGGTGGTTTAATGGTGGACAGGACCACATGGTTTTGAGATCATGGGCAAAAAACAACAAAAAACACATAGGATAGAGATAGATTTATACCCTCTCTTGGGCCCCGCTTTGGAACTTCCTGCTCCTGTATTCTGATTGGTTGTCAGACTCCCATGGGGCCATAGAGGGGTAACTTTGTAGTGTCTTGAGTTCCAAGCTTGGTTGAATCTTGCTGGGTGATGTAATATCCCCAGGTGCCATGTGGGTGAGTTCTGTTGCTAGATGGGTAGAGGGCTAATCCTATCATGTTTTAAGGGCCATGTCTTAATCCCATCACCCTGGAGCTGAAGGGGGGGTGCTGCAGGGAGCTGTAGGGAGCTGCTTTGTCTTTAAAACATTTTTTTTAGTTTATTTATTTGTCAAAACTGTATAAGATAACAGATATACAAGTATAAACATGATTATGAATACAGGATAAGGATACAAATGGGGACAGTAAGACAGGGATGGTAGGCACGTTGGTGCGCTTATGCACGCCCCCTACAGACCTCTGAGCAGGGGTGAAATCCAGCAGGTTCTGATAGGTTCTGGAGAACCAGTAGTGGAAATTTTGAGCAGTTAAGAGAACCGGTAGCAGATATTTTGAGTAGTTCGGAGAACCAACAAATACCACCTCTGGCTGGCCCCAGAGTGGGGTGGGAATGGAGATTTTGCAGTATCCTTCCCCTGCCATGCCCACCAAGCCACGCCCACCAAGCCATACCACGCCCACCAAGTCACGCTGGTGGCTTGGTGGGCGTGGTGTAAAAAAGTTTGGATTTCACCACTGCCTCTTAGGAATGGGATGAGGTCAACAGTAGACTGTCTAAGGTTAAAGTTATGGGGGTTTGGGAAAGTAACCACAAAGTCAGGTAGTGCATTCCAGGCATTGACCACTCTGTTGCTGAAGTCATATTGTCTGCAATTGAGTTTGGAGTGGTTTACCTTGAGTTTGTATCTATTTTGTGTTTGTATATTATTGCAGTTGAAGCTGAAGTAATCATTGACAGGTAGGACGTTGTAGCAGATAATTTTGTGTACTACGCTTAGGTCCTGAAATATTTCATTTTTCTAGGAGGGGGGTGGGTGCTAACTTCTTACAAGGGAGAATTTTTAGAGGAGCAGGGGCAGGAGTGACTGTGTAGATTTCAATCCACGAATTTCTTTAAATTCATTTATCAGTATCCCAGTCAGTGAATTTCCCAGGTTAGGGTATAAAATTTAGGGAGGATTGGTTTGCTTATTACAACTTAACACTGATTATATTTGAAGAATAATCTTCTAAGTCTTAGTTATGAACTTACACTGATTTCTTTGCCTTTCTCTTTCTGCATCATGAAAGTAACAGCTATGCTGTGAATTTCCAGTTTTGGAAAACTGTCAAGGACTTGATGCCAAATTCAAGTCATCTGTTCTTTTCTAGGAGGGTGACTCTGGGAACCATATGTGAATGCTTCCTTACTGTCAAATCAGACTGAATTTTGATGGAGAAAGGGGAGGACTGTGGCCAGCCCTTTTGAAGTAACAAAATGCTTCAAAAGTGAGGGAGTTCATGTTAGTGTATTACTGATATTTATTTGTTTGTTAACCATTGCAAGATGGTTAACAAAGAAGTGAATTAATATAATTATTATCCAATATATAAAGTTCCTCACACCCAACAAACCTGATGGTTTCTATTCGCATCTCAAAGAACGTATGGCTAGCATGCTGTCTTTGTAGAAAGAGAATCATCATCATCATCATCATCATCATCATCATCATCATCATCATCATCATCATCATCATCATCTAAAACAAAGTTGAAACTGTTTCACATTTAATATGTGAATGCAGCAAAATTGCACAAACTGATTACAAAGCTAGACACGACCGAGTTGCTAAATTAATCCACTGGTCATTATGTAAAAAATACGACTTTCCTGTATCCAAAAAGTCACGGGAACATAAAGTGGAAAAAGTTATAGAAAATGAGAAGGTGAAGATCTTGTGGGACTTTCGAATACAGACGGATTGTCACTTGGAACACAAGACGCCAGATATCACAGTTGTCGAAAACCAAAACGTACAATTTATTGACATTGCGGTACGAGGAGACGCCGGAGCCCAAGAAAAAGAACTGGAAAAAATCATGAAATATCGCGACCTGGCCATCGAAACTACACAGCTATGGATGAAACATGTAACCATGATACCCATTGCACTTGGTACCATGTCCAAGAATTTTATAAGATACATCAACAAATTACAGCTTCCTGCAATAACACCAGCGGAACTGCGAAAAACTGTGCTACTTGGAACATCGTACATCTTAAGAAGGTACTTGGTTGATACCTAGGATGCTGGCAGCAACCCGTATCAACCATTAGCACCAGTCAATGGTATTTGTGATGCATTTTTGAATGTTCAGTTGACTGAGTTTCATGTTTAATGAATAAAGGAAATAATAATATTTATCTAAAACAGTGCTTCAGTGTTGCCAGTGTTGGCAACTTTAAAAAGTCTGAATTTGAACTCCCAGAATTCACCAGCCAAATCTTTTAAACTAGGTAACATTTTAAAGTTACCTAGTTTGAGAAACATGATTCTAAAAGATTTTAACCCCACGTGTAAATTCTACTGTATCTGCCTTTTTTGTTTGTTTGTTTGTTTGTCTTTGCAATGCAGTAAGCCAAAGATGTATATCGTATAAGCCTTGGTTTTGCTTTTGCTCATGGCAGTTCAGAAAAAATTCAGTGCTCTGCTGGGAACTCAGTATATATACTGTTCATTGATTGCATGCAAATAATATTGTGTTGCATCTTCAAAGTGATTTGGTTGTTTAAGGTAAGCCAGGTTTTGGTTACAACAGAAATGAAGGGATGTTGCTCCCCTATTGTTTAATTTCTATTTTAACATCATTGTAAAGGCTGTTACCAGAGATGAATTTCACCCTCCATTTCTGTTTTATAATCCATTCTCCATATTACCATATGCCAATGATGCTCATAGCCTCTCTGTATCCCATGAGGCGCTGTGATAAAATTTCCCCATGCTGGCATCACACTGCCAAACCAAATGCTGGAAATCAACCATGCAAAAACTCAGATGGTTATATTTACCAAGCAGCATGCTAATCACCCTCATATTTGGAAAACTGACAACCAAATTGAGTGGGTGGAAGCTTTTAAATATCTAGGCATTTATTTTTAATCATCTGTGCCCTGGAAACACTAATCTCCAGACCTTGTTCTGCATGTGCAAAGAGTTTCTAAAGTAATAGTTTGATACTGAACAATCCTTTTGTCAAATGCAAAAAACCAGGAGCCAGGATAGAGTTCAAAAGCACTGCAGTTTATTCCATGCTACATATACACAAGAATCTGATCTACTAACGGTCAAGGCAAATTGACACCAGATAAGTCAATGGACTTTAAGGGGTGGAGGGGCTGGACATAGGTTTCTTTTGTGGGCACAGAGACTCCAAACTGATGACATATTTGACCTTGCCCTCAGACTCTACCTCGTCATCTCCTATACTTAGATCTTCATGTATAAACGGACTGCCTAAATGCTTCATATTTGTGCTACATGTACTTGTGTTCACCAATCCCAAATATTTTTTACCACATAGCTTTGTCCTCATACAAGAGACCATGCTGGACACTTGGGCACTAGGCCGTTAGTGCAGGGGTCTGCAACCTTAAATACTCAAAGAGCCATTTCCCACAAAAAAGAAAGCACCGGGAACCACAAAACCCTTCCCGTGCCTGATTATTTCTTGAGCGGCCACAAAACTAGCATATGTAGTTGAATTAAAAATTCTGTTTTCTTCTGAAACTTTTCTTGAATTTATCCATGGTTGGCTTACTACAGGTTGAAAAGCTCAATAAATTGCATGCCGGCAGGTGTCGCACATTGGTGGTTGTGACACATATTTTGAGTAACAGGGAGCCACAGCAGAAGGGTGAAAGAGCCACATGCGGCTCCAGAGCTGACCCCTGCTTTAGTGATATTGATAGGGAGATTCAATAATATTCCCTATCAAGAGTGTCTATGTATACATCAAGACACTGAAACATAAACAGTTGAATATGTACTTCTAAAATTCCCCATTTCTCATTTATTATCCTTGAAGGAAGAAGTTAATCTGTCCTCTAATCATAAATTGGCCATTTGTTTCTGCAGTGTCCTTTTTGATTCACCCTGTCTATGGGATAGAAAGATGTAGTAAAGGGCCGAACTCTTCCGTATTACAAGCCACTGATCAAATATTGTCTATCTTTAAGGATATTTAGGGAGATATCTATCTTTAAGGATATTTAGGGAGGATATTTAGAGAGAGCATTTTAGAGAGCTTTTTTCCTGTTTCTTTCACCAAGTGGTCCACTCACCATTACAGAGGAGAGAAGCAACCTGGAATTGAGGAGAAACTTCTTAATAGTGAGGACAATTAACCAGTGGAAGACTTTGCCTTCAGACATTGAGGGTGCTTCATCACTGGAGGTTTTTAAGAAAAGACTGGACAGTCACTTGTCTGAAATGGTATAGGATCTCCTGCTTGAGCAAGGGGATGGACTAGAAGACCTCCAAGGTCCCTTCCAGCTCTATTCTGATTCTGATTCTGAGGTCCATTAGCATCTGCAACTGCAAAGTCATAATGGAAGATTCCGGAAATGAATATGGGGGTATGGACTTGACTTGCATCCCAAAGATATAAGAAGGAGAAGGCAAAGAATTACCCCTATTTTTCAGAGTATAAGACACACTTCCCACCCACTAAAAAGGCTGAAAATTTGGGTGCGTCTTATACTCCAAATGTAGCTTTTTCGAAGCTTTTTTTCAGCCTAACGAGGAACTAGCAAGTGAAGCGATCTTCCGCACTTTGGAATGGAAGCTTGCCAATTAGAGGTGATCCAGAAACAGCTTATATGCTCCATACAATTCTTTTTCAAGAGACCCAGTTTGGTGTAGTGGTTAAGGCATCAGGCTAGAAAACAGGAGATTTTTGTGATTTCTAGTCCTGCCATAGGCACAAAGCCAGCTAGGTGATATTGGGCCAGTCACTTTCTCAATGGCAAATGGCAAACTTCTGAAAAACCTTGACAAGAAAACTGCAGGGACCTGTCCAGACAGTTTCCAAGAATCAGACCCCATTGAACAGAAGTTATTATCCAACAATTTCTTTGAATCAGACAGCCCAGAGTGCAGTACCCTCTGCATTCCAGTTAAGAATGCATTAGTCTTAATTGCACTTTTAACTGTTAAATTATGAGATTTGGATTTAATTTGTTTTTTAACTTTTCATTAGATGTTTTTTACTGTTTACTGTTGTGAGCCGCCCTGAGTCTGGCTGGAGATAGGGCGGCATATAAACAAATAAATAAATAAATAAATAAATAAATAAATAAATAAATAAATAAATAAATAAATAAATAAATAAATAAATAAATAAATAGCAAACCTTTTCTGACTGAAAAAGTAAGGGAGGCTTGGGATAATGAGACTGTGTTCATTAATCTAATCAGATGCTAATAAATATTCTGCTCAAAAAGACATTATATACAAATTTCCAGTGGATGCTTGCCAATTTCCTACTTCTCATAAATATAGAGCAGGTTGTGTATTCTGAAAAAAGAATACATTTTCACAGAAGAATGGAGCAATTATTTGTGCAGCACTGTATGCAATATAATGTTCTCTTTCATCTAAAACCCCCAAAATATGTTGATGCCTGTGGACGTAAATCCAGAATCATAAGGTTGAAAAGGACCTTGGAGGTCTTCTAGTCCAACCCGTCGCCCGAGGCAGAAATCCTCATACCAACTCTGGTTAATTGTTCTCACTGACAGGAAATTTCTCCTGAGCTCTGGGTTGGTCTTTCTGTGAACTTATCATGTTATGCACAAACAGGCTGAAGAACAGTTTTAATCCGTGGGCTGTCAGATTTCTGAATGAGAAAAAAAACATCGTAACTATGTAGTATGATGGACTGCAGGGCCGGCGCAATATGTAACATGTTCATACTGGTGCAATAGGCCTGGGTGTTTTGTTAATATGATTTATTGGGTTAGGGATTTTCTGTCTTCACTGTGAGTTGTATTGTGCACTGAGGGAGCTCAACCAATCTCATTGCACATATGTTGTGCACTGGCAATAAATATTTGAATTGAATTGGTTATGTTAAAGATAAAATTGGGGGGAATATACAAAGCTTCTGTGTGTGGCTTCATAATTAGAGCATAATGTTTTTTCCCCACTGTGTTTTAACCATCAGAAGAACAGCTACAATAAAATACATTGAAGTACAGTGATACTTCAAAAGGCAATCAATGAGCTCCTACATTGGTATCTTATAAAGGCATCATATCACACCATCTGGCATTGCAGCAATGTAAAAATTAAAAAAAAAGAATGATTTGCTCTGTGCATTACTTAGATGATGCCTACTACAAACCCAGCTATTTAAAAAAGCCAAGTTATATTATTTAAAGAGGGTCGCCACCCTTTCTTCTCTTTGCCGTTGAACATCGCTTGCCACCTTGACCTGTGATCTTCTCCATCCTGACAAATTAAATGGAGCAGCTCTATGACAATCTTCAAAGTGATGATACTCCAAGGAATACCTAATTAGTGGATTTAATAAGTAAGCCGACTGTGCTTGCATCTCGGGTTGATACCGTAGAAATTTCTTGGTACAATGCCAAGAAGAATGGTGCCAAACAGCAGAGATTGGCAAGAGCCTTTCTACAAAGTTAGAATTTAAGACCGGCCTGAAATAAATCAAAATTATCTGCAGGGATAAGAAGAGTATGAAAGATGAAAAGTCTTCACTGAAGACTCTTCCAATCTCTGTAAATCAGAGGTTTTTTTTAGAACTATAGGCATAATTCAGTCTGAATTATTGTTCAGGAAGAAAGGATGTGTAGTTCAAAGTCTCATGATCCTAATGGAAATCAAGAAGTAGTAGAAAATACTTTACTCTGGAGAAGTAATATAACCCTACCTGTTTGGGCAGATACTGGGAGGCAGAAAATACCAATTCTGATAGCTCTGTTTAGCATTAGGAAGATGAACCTGTGAATATTGACAATATTGTATTAAATGATGAAAAACAGAACTAGTAGAATGGAAGGTGTGTTCTGACTGATTAACTCAGGTGACAAATTTAAAGATAATCTACACTGAGATTTCTCTTCCTTCATCTTTTCTATGATTTTTTGTGTAACAAAAAAAAACTACTTTATCTAAACATTTTAGATGATAGCATCTCTGTGTCATGACTGATGACACTGTGACGATACTTCTATAAGTGATGAGACTAGATGCGAGAAACAAATCTAGAGTCAGATGTCCCAGAGCAGAGGTATTACCATATTTTTCAGAATATAAGAAGCACTCCCCCCCCCAAAAAAAAGAGGCTGAAAATTTGGGTGCGTTTTATACTCCGAATGTAGTTTTTTCTAAGCTTTTTTTCAGCCCTAACGAGGCGCTAGCAAGTGAAGCAATCTTCCGTGCTTAGCCTGCTTTTCTCATTGCTTCTCTCTCCAAAGATCAGCTGTGCTTTAGAAGCTGTTTTTTATCCCCAATGCTCAAAACCAACAAACTAATGTGCTGAAGCTGACCAGATTAAGGACGCTAGCCAGATAAATACCTGGTAGGCAGAATTCCCCCCCCTTTTTATGCCCCGAAAACTAAGGTGCGTCTTATACTCCAAAAAATACAGTAATTATATGATCAATAATGGCTCACCTTCAAGGCTGTGGAGTACATGACAAAACGTCCATTACAATATAGAGGGAAAAAAGAGCCATCAGATTTGCACACTGTTCTGAAATGTAAGAGGAACTTTGAAAGTCAGCTTTTAATATTGCTTTGTCCTAGAAGATTCTGAGGAAGTTTGAAAGAAACAGGAGGAATTCTAGACGCAAACAGTCAACAAATGTGAGATAGGTTTGTAACAGTGGTGGGTTCCTCCCAGTTCCGCCTGGTTCCCCCGAGCCAGTAGCGGTGTTAATATGACGCCATATGACCGGTTCTGCCCCCCTGCCCCTCCACCCCCCCACCCCCGCGTTATTCTTACCTTTTATTTGGCCCCACCCCCAATCTATTGCTGCTTCTTGAGTCCCAGCTGATGGCTAGAGGGGAAAAAACTTTAAACTCTTGCTACGGGGCTTCAAAGGACTGCCTACAGCTGATCAGTGTTAAAAGAAAACAAATGAGTAGACCAGTGCCTGCAAAAATACATGAGTAGATCAGTGCCTGCAAAAAGACATGAGTAGATCAGTGCCTGCAAAAAGACATGAGTAGATCAGTGCCTGCAAAAAGACGAGTTGACCAGTGCCTGCAAAAATAAATGGGTAGATCGGTACAGCTCTGCAAGCAGTTAAAAGCCTGGTAGACCAGTACCTCTGCTAAATCCTAAATAATTGTCACATAAACATCAAGTCACACCCACAAAATAAGCCACGCCCACAGAACCGGTAGTAAAAAAATTTAGAACCCACCCCTGGTTTGTAGCATCCCTCATAAATAGGTATCAGCCCAGGCTACAAAATATATATATATATTTTGTGTATATATATATACACAGTATATATCCAGGAAAAAGAGATTCAAAATATTCAAGTCTCTAATTTAACAAACTCACCTTCTTTCCTCTCAATTCTTGCATTAAAATTTCTTACTGAAGTTTTATTGATCTTCCCTATAGTTTGGAGCTTGACATCAGAACTGGCAAATTGTTTATCTAAGAACTTCTTGAAGGTCAAGCCAAGCCCAGCTTTTGTCAAGCAGCTTCTGGTAAGGTCTGGCCAGGGAGCCTGACAATAAATGAAGCATAGCAAACAATTCTAATCTTTCTCTCTGTAGGGACATATTCTGAGCTTGAATAATGTCGACAATATCGACCACTGAATTTGTCAAACACAAAATGAGCATATTTGAGTAAAATATATTGCCATTATGTGAGAGGTTTCAGAAAACATGCGCTTTAAAGATCATTTTATCTAATACCTGTATCCCCGTCCAACCTCCCATCCTAGAAGCTCCATTATTTTATACAGAAAAGTAGCCTTGACAATGCAAATTCTTACTGTGTTATGGCTATGTCATATCAGGGGGAATTTTAAATGTCAATTGACCAGGCATAAAAGTTAATAAACTAAGCTGTTTGTTCCTAATTTTAAATTTTATCATGCATAGATTTTCACTTTCATCTGTTGTTTGAAAAGTGTCTTTGCTCACTTCATCCTATTCAGTTCTAAGTATTTGCTGACCTCTACTTCCTCTTTCCCCCTTCTTTTTTAAAGCATCTGTTAGTTCAAAGAATATTTCAGTTACATAACTGTAATATTCTGACAAAATACACTGGTATCTTTTTTTCCAGGGAAGTAGTCTTGCTTGTTGTTGTTTTTAGAATTCTGGTGATTTACAGTAATGCTTTTATTGGAAACTTGCTACAAAAAGAGACCAACAGGCGTCCAAGGCACAAATCGCCATGTAATGTCATCTAGATGGCATAAAATAGATCTGGATAATATCAGCATTTTGGCATGACATCACTGAATCATTAGAGAGAGATAATAGATTTTTAAAAACATCTAAACAGTTTAAATCTGCACAGTCCTAATAAGTATTGTAGAATTCTCAGCCCTATCTATCTATCTATCTATCTATCTATCTATCTATCTATCTATCTATCTATCTATCCTCTGTCCATCCATCCATCCATCCTCTGTCATCTACATTGCAGTTATTTATCAGTGGTAAACATTCTGTTCCATTGAACTTAAGGCATATGTAAACATATGACATTAATTGCAAAATTCAATTTTAAATTTGCTCTGAGGAAGTTAGTTTAACTCGCAAAACTTCATTATCTCATATGGAATTACCCAAAAATAATTTCACAAATAAATAACTGTCATGGAAACTATAGATAGATAGATAGATAGGTAGGTAGGTAGGTAGGTAGGTAGGTAGGTAGATAGATAGATAGATAGATAGATAGATAGATAGATAGATAGATAGATAGATAGATAGATAGATAGATAGATAGATAGATAGATAGATAGATAGATAGATAGATAGATAGAAAAAAATAGAAGATAGATAGATAGATAGATAGATAGATAGATAGATAGATAGATAGATAGATAGATAGATAGATAATTGATAGATAGATGATGATGATAGATAGATAGATAGATATAGATAGATAGAAAAAGTAGAAGATAGATAGGTAGTTAGATTAGATAGAGAGAGAGGGGGAGGGAGGGGGAGAGAGAATTATAACTTGAGTACAAGTAAAAGGAAGCCTTCTGGGAAATTGGGACTATGTTTCTGGACTGGCTTTGGTGGCAAAAAGTAGGGGACACTGCTTTAGAGTTGTTCTCCTTCATCCAAGGTTGGCCTCAATTAATGTTTTAATTAGATTCTTCTTTTATCATTGTATGTTTCTAGCTTGTGTTCGCTGCCCTGAGTCCTTTGGGAGAAGGGCGGCATATAAATTTGTGTTAAATAAATAAATAAATAATGTTAATAGGAGGATAAAGGGGTTTGGGGTCTCCCTGAATCTTGTTATTTTTAAAACTTTACTTCCTGATAAAGTGGCCCTCCCCCAGGCAGTGTTGAAGCATAACCTAAGGGTCCTCCTTGATTCATGGCTTCTATTCAAAGATCAAGTGGCAGCCATAGCCGAGGGTCCTTTGCACACATTTTTGTTGTGCACCAGTTGTGCCACTTCTTGGGTTGGGCTTCTCTGTTTACTGCCATGCATATCTTTGGCAGATCCCAACAATATGCTCTACCTGGGACTCTCCTTGAAGAACAAAGAAACTTCAACTGGTACAGAATGTCAAGGCTTTTCTTTTGACGCTGCTGTTGCTCAACCTACATTGGCTTCCAGTATACTTCTGGGTGCAATTCAAGGTGCTGATTATCACCATTATAGCGCTGCTTGGCACAAGGCCTGGTTATTCATAGGATCTCCTATCTCTAAGGTCTTCTGCCCAATCCATCAGATCTGACAACATGGATATGCTTCAGTTGCCATCTATTAAAAAGTCACATCTAGTGGGACTAAGGCGGTGTGCCTTCTTTCTCACAGCACCTGCGCTATGGAACAACTTCTCTGAGATTTGGAGGGCTGTGATCCTCTTGGCCTTCTGTAGGACCTTTAAGACCTGATTCTGTTTCCAGTGTGTTGGAAGAGACCAACATGCAATGTGAATTTGTAATGTGGTACCTTACTCCACCACCTTTGTATTGCATTATTTTAATTATTTTAGTTTAGTTATTCTTCTGCATTGATCTGTGTTAAATTGATTGCTATTTTCCTACTACCCCCTTCCTTCCTTTTTTTCTTTGATTTGATTGCTTATTTGTTCCCTATAACTATCATTAAGTGTTGTACCTTATGATTCTTGATGAATTAATTTAATTTAATTTAATTTAATTAATTCAATTTATATGCCGCCCCTCTCCAAAGACTCAGGGCGGCTCACAATACATTTTAAAAAATCATTATAAAAAAACATTTAAAAATTAAAAACATTAAAAACATTAAAAACTCATTCACACCATTCATGGCCGGATCTCGCCAGATCACAAGAGTGAGATCAACAGCCTCAGGCCTGCTGGAAAAGCCAGGTCTTCACCGCTTTTCGGAAGGCCAATAGGGTGGGGATGGTCCAGACCTCAGAAGGTAACTGGTTCCAGAGAGCTGGGGCAGCCACGGAGAAGGCCCTCCCCCGCGGGCCCGCCAGCCGGCATTGTTTAGCTGACGGGACCCGGAGGAGACCAACTCTGTGGGATCTTACCTGTCGCTGGGAGCTATGCGGCAGAAGGCGGTCTCGAAGATAACCTGGCCCTAAGACAGGTTAATGTAGCTAATGTATCTTTTCTTTTATGTACACTGAGAGATTTCAAGGAATTCAGGAAACATATTCTTGAAAATTCTTCATCTTACATTTGTTTTGGGGATTTTGTTTTGTTTTGTTTACAATGATGTTAATAAAGAAAAAGGAAGATAAATCTAAACTTCCTTATAACATTTCTTAAGTCAATGCTTTTTATCCTGGATCTAATCAAATAAAGTTTTGTTTTGTTTTGCTTTCAAGGGACTGGAAATTATCCAGAACAGAAGAGAGCCCACCCACCCACCCACCCACACTCAGAAAGAGAGAGGGAGAGAGGAGTGGGCAAGGCTCTTGATAGACACATCTGAGCACATGGGTGCTCATGGGAATCCCAATTATATTTATTCTTGTTTTAGTTGTCTGAATTGTTATTCCTGGTGATCTAATTACCAGCTATTGGAAGGAATAGTAATTAGATTCAGCTAACTAAACCATGATGCTTTTATCCAGTGAAATATCTGCTAAAATTTAGATAATTAATCTACTTTTCTTGTCTTTCTAAAGCCAAATAAATAATGGCTGTCCCATGCATGCAATTTATATCCTGCTTTATCTTCACTAAGCGGCCCAAGTTGCTAACCACAATTAACATGAGAAGACAAACTATCAACATATCAAAATCGAAACATAAGGACATAATAAAGCCTTGCAGATGCAGATAATAAAGCAACAGCTTGTAGACATAATCCCATTAGAAAAATAAAAATAGCACAGGAGCTAATAAAATAGCATAATTGAATTCCAATAGCAATAAGATTTTCAAGGAAAAACAGCCAGTTCCACTGACCTGTTAATGCAATGAGAAGAGGCAGGCAAATGTCCTTGGGGAAAACCATTCTATAAACCTGACTTTACCTCCATTTCTCTCTTTTTTTTTTTTGCAAAATTACCCCCTGCCCAAATTTTACAAATCAGGGAAATTCTCATGGGATTGCATGGTGTTTTTACAACTACCTTACATGGTATAAACCTAAGTCTCACCAACAGAGAAAAAGTGATCAAAGAAGGTTACCAATACATGTTATTGTTATTATTATTTTTTTGTTAGCCAAAGGAAGAACTTACATACTGGACTTTAGAAAGGCACAATATTGGGAACTCTGAGAAAAGGTGGGCTCAGATCCATGGTTTCTTAAAAGAGAAAAAAAAAAGAAAAGAATGGGGAATCCTACAGATGAAATGCTGAAGATACAGTTGCAAAGACTTCTCACCAAAGGAAGAAAAATATGGGAGGAAACCAAAGATATATGCAAAGTTCTGAAATAATGAAAAGAAAGAAGGGCATGTGTAGCAAATGGAAAAAGGGTTTTTTAATAGATAGATAGATAGATAGATAGATAGATAGATAGATAGATAGATAGATAGATAGATAGATAGATAGATAGATAAATAAATAAATAAATAAATAAATAAATAAATAAATAAATAAATAAATAAATAAATAAATAAATAAATAAATAAATAAATAAATAAATAAATAAATGCCTGCTGTCTCCAGAAACAAATTAATGGTATGTCTTTTTCTGGAAGGAACTAAAGAAGAAAAATAAAGCCATAATAAACTGTCAGAAGGACTTAAAGCCAGGATAAGCTGAGGCTTGTGAGAGATGCCAAACACAGATCTGTTGCGATTTCTTTAGGTACCAGTACTACTTTATAAAGCCTTAGTAAGGCCGCACCTGTAATACTGCATCCAGTTTTGGTCATTACACTATTAAAAAAGGTGTTGAGGCTGTGGAAAAAGTGTGGAGAAGAGAAACAAAGATGATTAGGGTCCTGGAGGCTAAAATATATGAAGACCGGTTGCTGGAACTAGGCATGGCTAGTCTAATGAATGATAGCAGTATTCCAATATTTGACAGGCTGTCACAGAGAGGATAGGGACAACCTATTTTCCAAAGACCAGACAAGGAACAATGGATGGAAACTGAACAAGGAGAGATTCAACCTAGAAATAAGGAGAAATTTTCTGACAGGGAGAACAATCAACCAATGGAACAGCTTGCCTTCAGAAGTTGTGGGTGCTTCATCACTGGAGGCTTTCAAGGAAAGACTGGACAGCCACTGGTATGGTATAGAGCATGAGTGTCAAACTCGCT
The DNA here is from genome assembly GCF_059756535.1 of Pantherophis guttatus. NCBI lineage: Eukaryota > Metazoa > Chordata > Lepidosauria > Squamata > Colubridae > Pantherophis > Pantherophis guttatus. The sequence continues at coordinate 109,165,294 of NC_142067.1, read as the reverse complement.
GTGTAGTGTTACCGTATCATGATGTTTTGTTTTTCCCAGTCACGGAACTGGGGTAGGCGTGGCCTACACATGATGCATCTGGCCCTTGGGCCGCCAGTTTGACACCCCTGGTATAGAGTTTTCTGCTTGAACAGAGGGTTGGACTAGAAGACCTCCAAGGTCCCTTCCAATTCTGTTATTCTATTATTCTGATCTGGGCTTATTAAATATCATTCTGTTCCCTCAGTAGCTAAACCCATTTATTTATTTATTTATTTATTTGTTATTTTATTTTATTTTATTTTATTTTATTTTATTTTATTTTATTTTATTTTATTTTATTTTATTTTATTTTATTTTATTTATGTGGAAGGTGTTTGGTGCAACATGTCTATTCAAAATGGCAACAGAAACAACATACTCAGAAATGAGTAACTTCATCTCTTGTTATTCTGTTACTTTTTGGGGGCGGGGGTTGTGAAGAGAAAGTTGTGAATGATGAGAAGAAGGCCGAATACTTGAACTCCTCTTTTGCATCTTTCTTCTTCCAGAAGGGAAATGAAGCCTTAACTACCAGTAGTTGTTGTTCTGCTACTGGAGGAGAAGCTTAGCACAGAGACAACTGTGAAGAGTCAGTTAAGACAACTTAACTGAAATTAATTCAAGTATCTAAGGCCAGATGAATTATATTCTATGGAAAGAATTAGTGAAGATGATCACAGGAATGTTGCCAGCTACATGTCTGTACTGGGCAAGGGCATCAAACAGATTATCAAGCAGCATAAATAAGCAAGGTGCAATTAATAGAAGCAGGATTGGCTTGTTACATACTAATGGTACCAGTCTTTTTATAGAAGGAATTAAAGAACAAAAATAAAGCCATAGTGAACTCTGAATCAACCAAAAAAGACCAGAAAAAAATGATAACAATAAAGAAAAGCTGTGGTGGTGCAGTGGTTAGAATATAGTGCTGCAGGCTAATTTTGCTGCCTGCCAGCTGCCTGCAATTTGGCAGTTCAACTCCCACCAGACTCAAGGTTGACTCAGCCTTCCATCCTTCCGAGGTGGGTAAAATGAGGGCCCAAATTGTTGGGTGCAATAGGCTGACTCTGTAAACCACTTAGAGAGCACTGTGAAGCGGTATATAAGTCTAAGTGCTATTGCTACTGCTATAACAACAACAACAGAGACAATAATGTCTACAATAATAAGAAATGGGAAAAGTTCTAGGTGAATTTGGATCACGGGTGAAATGCTCCCGGTTTGGACCAGATCACCTGATCCAATAGCGATGGAGGCAGGTGGTTCGGAGAACCAGTAGCAAAAATCCCTGCCCCCCCCCCATTGCCTAGCTGAGCCGCACAATCATCAGAGGCTTTATTTTATTTTTAAAAGCATTTTTTCTACAACCTCTTTGGCCGAAAAAATGCCTTTAAAAGTAAAAAGAAAAGCCTCTGATGATCGCGCAGCTCAGCTGGGATCATCAGAGGCTTTTTTTTTTTTTTTTTTTTAAAAGAAAGCCTCTGCCGATCAGGCAAGTCAGCTGGGATTGTCAGAGGCTTTAAAAGCATTTTTAACAACCTCTTCAGCCAAAGAGGTTGTAGAAAAAATGGTTTTAAAAGTTTTTTTTTTAAAAAAAGTTGGCCACGCCCACTTAGTCATATTACCCCACCACCAAGCCACGCCCACAGAACCAGTAGTAACAAATTTTACATTTCACCACTGATTTGGATGCCTGAGATAGTGAGAACTATAATTTTTCTATGAAATTAGATACTTTTATTATCTTATTTCTATACCCACTGTCCCATATGTATTGTTGTACAAGAGCCTAAACCTGTTGGTCCTTGAGAGTAGCTGCCCCTACAATTTGATGTAACAAGGAAGGTCTACAATTAAGCCCTTGAAAAACTCTAACTTGTTCTTCTTTGAAAGAGTGAAATACTAACTTAATAAATCAGGAGAATGCCGTAGTCATGCAAAAGCCTTTGACACAATGAATCATGCCATGTTCCTCAATAAAGGGGTAAAATATGAGCTAGATGATATTACTATTAGACGTACCAGTTGGCTGAATGACCACATTCAAAAAGTGTTCATTAATCATTCCACTTCAGCTTCAAGAGAAGTATCAAACAGTATGGCAAAGGATTCTATTGTGGGTCTTGTGATTTCAACATTTTTATCAGTGGGGGATTTGAGGAATCTGAAAACATCTAGATGGTTAATGTGAAAGAGAAGCTATATGCAGGGTTGTGTCTTGAACTGAACTGAACAGAATGGAATTAAGCAAGGGGAAATTGAATATTCTGCATCTGAGTAAGAGAAATACAAAGTTAAGCACAAAGGAAGAGCTGGCTTGGACTCTATGTAAACGTGAAAGGACTCAAAAGACTTGGTTGACCACAAGATAAACATGACTCAGAAGTGTGATATGGCTAAAAATGGAAAATGACACCCTGGGGTGCATTATCATAGAATCCAGATTACAAGAAATAATTTGTATCCCATTCATACCCAATTCATAGTAATACAAAAAATTTGAGTTATTACAAAAAAAATATTCTCACAAGTTGGAGCAAGTTCAGAGCAGGTTACCAAGACAAGCCCTTAAAGGCTCTAGATAGCTTTACCCTACAGAAAAGACAACTGAGATATGATATGATATCAGACATCAAAGATGTGAAGGTTTGTCATAAAGAAGAAGGAATGGATTTATTCTCTTTTGCCCCAGAGAGCAGAACCAGAAACAGGTTAATCTTTTGGTGCAGGCTAGTTGTCCGGAGGAACCTTCTGACTGTAGAACAGGCTGTCCTATTTAGTGATAAGTTCTCCTGCATTGGAGGTTTTCTCTCAGATGCTTGATGTTTATTTGTCAGAAATGTTATCCTACACTGAGCAGAAGGTTGGACTAGATGTCCTCCAAGGGATCTTCCAATTCCATAATTCTGTGGCCATGTGTCTTTGGTCCTGAATCCATGATCTCATCAACAGTAGGTTGTCTCCATCTTCAATTAAGGAACTCTAATCCACAGGACTTTTTCAGATGGGGGGAGAGGGATGGAGAGGCAACATTTATTTTCCAAATTCCAAAGAAATTGTAAACCACTTTAAGTAGCAAGTAGAAAAAAGGAAGACAACTTTGGGGAAGTGGAAAAGCAGATTTTGGTACAGCATTACATGCAAATGTCCCATACCTCACAAACCCAGGCATTTCCTCTTTCAGACAGAGATCATGACCTCAGGTATTGAATGGAGAGGACAAAAGAGAAAATATATTGTGCAAAGAGGCCGCTCCTGGTTGGGTGAGTTTGTGAGTTTGTGTCTGTGTTCATGCCCTTTGTAGGAAGGCTGAATGTCAAAGAATTAAGTCCTTTGAACTATAGTGCTGGAGAAGACTCCTGCAAGTCCCTTGGACTGCAAGGCGATCAAACCAGTCAGTCCTAGAGGAGATCAACCCTGACTGCTCTTTAGAAGGCCAGATCCTGAAGATGAAATTCAAATACTTTGGACACCTAATGAGAAGGAAGGACTCACTGGAGAAGAGCCTAATGCTGGGAAAGATTGAGGGCAAAAGAAGAAGAGGACAACAGAGAACGAGGTAGCTGGATGGTCACTGAAGCAGTCGGTGTGAGCTTAAATGGTCTCCGGGGGATAGTAGAGGACAGGAAGGCCTGGAGAAAAGTTGTCCGTGGGGTCGCGATGGGTCGGACATGACTTCGCAACTAACACATACCCTTTAAATTAGGAATATTCACCTTCAGGGATGGACTAAGAGTTAGAAGGAGAAGACTGCCAAACTGTTGTGCCAACATAGAGGAGAGATAAATGAGTTAGGAAGCATTAAATCCACATCTAATAAATGCAACATTTAATAAAGGTTTCAAATATATAGTTTTTCTTAGCACGCGAACATTTTAGTTTCTATAAAGGGATGCAAGAATTTCTCATTCTCTCTCTTAATGCAAAAAACACATTCAGGTTCTTCTAGGCTTTTTACACCATTGCCCTGTGGACTGCCTGCAGGATATTTACTATGTAAAGTACTTTTTTCAAAGGGAACAGCTGTTTCATATTTTAGTCTTTGCTTGCCTAGGGAACAAATTAATAGAACCTTAATTTCTATGATTAACATGCATTAATTGAACTGTGAAAAGAATTGACAAAATAGTCGATCCTTGTTTCCTTCTTGACTAGCTTTATTTTGTTGGTCTGTCTTTTCCTCCCCCTGTTGTTGTTGTTGTTTTTAAATTCTTCCGTGTTTTCAAAGTAGCAAGAAAAACCTCTGTCAGTCATGTGTGGATTGCTAAGCATCATGCATTTTGGTGTTTCTGTTTGGGGGAATTTCTTTTACAGCTGCTTATACCCTGAAGGCAGAACCAAAGAAATTATCCCTTTTACCAAGTGAATTAGGACAGAGAATAGCAAGTTTGTGTATATTTGTGGCTGTGTTTTGCAGCTGAAGTCTCTTTCTGAGGAAGGTGTGAAAGAGCTCTAAGCCAACTGTTGTTTAAGGTGGCTTAGCACTAATTCCTGTGCCTAATTAGTACTTTCAGAATACCGTGTTCTTAGAAAATAGCTGCAAGGGATTACTTTTCTGTCCCTTATTCTTCTAAAGTTTTGAAAGCAGGCAATTCTTCCAGCCCAGCCTAATCAGGACTTTTATTATTATTATTATTGGTGGATGTTTATGCTCTTGAGTCAATGCTGACTTGTAGCAACCACCTATGCAAGTGTTTTTGCTTGGCAAAAGTTTGGATGTGGTTTGCCATTTCCTTCTTTCAAGAGCTGAGGGAGAATGACTGGCCCAAGCTCATCAAGCTGACTTTATGCCTCGGAAGGGACTAGAATCGGAGGTGGGTTTCCAATATTCTTACCTCTGGTTCACTGCACGCATGTGCTCGCTTTGTGTGCACATGCCTTCCACAAATGTGCCCGGCCTCGAAAATGTGGCTAAATAGGATGGTATTATGCCAGAGTGGGGGGATTGGGGGGCAGGTCCACCCCACCCACAGTCGCCGCTACCAGTTTTCCAGAACCAGTCCCAAACCGGCTGAATACCGCCACTGACCAGAATTCACAATCTCCTAGTTTCAAGTCACATAATATAACCACTTCTCTAAACTGGCTGTCACTGAAATCAGGACTCATACTTGGGAGAAAAATACAAGCCCCCCAGGAGGATGAGAAAATTAGTAAAATCTATGAACCCAGTTAGCTATGAGAAAAAGGGAATCAGAATTGTTAAAAGTCTTTTGTCATCTAACAGTTGGAAAGGGTTCTTTAAAAGAGTTTGATTTTCTATGAGCCCAAAGATTATGCCTAGGAGAGAATGATTGCTTTGAAAGGAAAAATATCACCCTTTGCAGATATAACATGCCAAAGCATCTAGCAGGGATCAGGAGCTATGTTTATATCCAGGAAGACATAAGAAAATCAAATTCAAATTGCAAAACCAAAATTTCATCAAATCACAGATTCACACTGGATTTTGGCTCCAAATGGTACTTCCTTCTCGACGTCATTAGAAGCATCTAGAGTAGCTTTTCTTGTTGTCTTCTCCATCTCTTCCCTTTTCTTTATAAATATTTCTCCCTTTCCTTTATATTGTAGACATGTGATCTTTTCCATCAATGTTAGCACTAATCAGAATTGATAAACATGGGTAACGATGGATTTGCTGACTGTAGTTTGGTCTAATCATGGTCATCATGGACATTGCTGTAGCTGTAACTGTGCCCTAAAAAGGTAAAGATTCCCCTCGCACATATGTGCTAGTCGTTCCCGACTCTAGGGAGCAGTGCTCATCTCCGTTTCAAAGCTGAAGAGCCAGTGCTGTCCAAAGTCGTCTCTGTGGTCATGTGACCAGCATGACTAAATACCAAAGGTGCACAGAATGCTGTTACTTTCCCACCAAAGGTGGTCCCTATTTTTCTACTTGCATTTTTTAAGTGCTATCAAACTGCTAGGTTGGCAGAAGCTGGGACAAGTAATAGAGAGTTCACCCCATTACGCGGCACTAGGGATTCGAACCGCTGAACTGCCGACCTTTCGATCCACAAGCTCAGTGTCTTAGCCACCACGTCCCTTAACTGTGCCCTAGTCAGCTCCAAATAGAATCATAGGACTGGAATGGACCTTGGAGATCTTCAAGTCCAGGGCTGTCAAACTTGCGGCCTGCGGGCTGGATGCATCAGATGCTGGCCACGCCCATTCCCAGTTTAGAGAAGGGGTGGAAGTCACAATATGTCATATGACGATGTGACAATGCGAGTTTGACACCCCTGTTCTAGTCTAACCTCCTGCTCAAGGCTTGAGCCTTATACCATCTCAGTCAAATGATTGTCTACTCTATTTTTGAAATCAGTAATGGAGCACCCACAACCACAGGAGGCAAAGTATCCCACTAATTAATTGTGCTTATTGTCAGACAATTTCTCCTTAGTTCTAGGTTGGATCTCTCTTTAATGGTCTTCCACCCACTGCTTCTTGTCTTGCCTTTAGGAGCTTTGGAGAATAGTTGTCCCCCTCTTTGTGACAGCCTCTCAAACATTGGAAGACTGCTATCATGTCACCCCAGTCGTTTTCTTTTAATCCAGTATGAATCTATGATTTGATGAAATTTGATTTTGCAATTGGAATGACTGCAAGGTCAATTTGATTTCAAGATTTAGCTTGACTTGAGGGGAAAAAAGTTTATGCCTATATCAAATCTCTGAATCAGAACCAGATTTGACCTGGATTCAATTATTCATTTTGAGGATTTAATTCAAAGATGTGATTTGATGGATTAATGAAATTTCATTCATTTCATGTACTCCTAGTTCATTCAGGCTGACTCTGAACTGACTACTGTAGGTCTTGCCAAATATAAAGCTGTAGCAACTGAACAGGAAACAAAGTTAAATTCACAGCAAACTGTGTGGAGAAGACCAGATTATCCTCCCACTGATAGTCTATAATGAAAACCTATTGAAGATATTGTGCATCCCAATGTTAGACAGAACATTGGCTGATACCCAGAAAGAATCTCTGTCTGTGGAATACCACTTGGTATAAGCTACTTCTGTATACAAATAATATAAAAAAGAGAGATTTCTATGCAATTATTATGGCGCTGAACACTAGATAACTTTGATGCCAGTCTGGCCCCTGGGAAGCAGCATTCCAAAGTTATAGTGACAGAAAACAGAAGCTCTGTCTTGTGCCTTTCCATGCATGGAGCACTGAACTCTTAGCATTAACACTGTGTTCCTTTAAGTATCAACATCTGAAAATGTTAGGGCTTTCCATCTCATACCCTGATTTTTGTCCAATGAAGTGTCAGAGTGAATTCCTGCTCTCTTCCACATTCTTCAGTACTGTAACTGCAACTTCCAAATTGCCTTCACCAGTGGTGGATTTCAAATTTTTTTACTACCCGTTCTGTGAGTGTGGCTTGGTGGGCATGGCATGGCATGGCTTGGTGGGCGTGGCAGGGGAAGGATACTGTAAAATCTCCATTCCCACCCTACTCCAGGGGAAGGTTACTGCAAAATCCCCATTTCCTCCCGATCAGCTGGGACTTGGGAGGCAGAGAATAAATGGGGGTGGGGCCAGTCAGAATTTTTACTACCAGTTCTCTGAACTACTCAAAATTTCTGTTACCGGTTCTCCAGAACTTGTCAGAACCTACTGAAACCCACCTCTGGTGTTCACCCATGTAGGATGAATTCCCACAATCTAAATAGGAGGTTGGTAGAATTTGAATTACTGTGCCCAGCCTGTCCTGTCCAGGAATGAACTCAACTCAAAATCTTTATTACAGCCAGAAAGCGCAATAATAAAATACACATATCGGTAATTATTAATACAAACTGTGTAGGAATAGTTACAGCTGCGTGAAGCTTGGGTCTGCTCAGTACTTGACCCAGTGACTTGAAAAAGGAGTGCAGAACAAGACTCTGTTTCACTCTGTTGTTAGCACAGATTATAGGTGACAAGTGCACTGAACCTCCAGAACATTGTTTTCATATAATTTAATTACCAATAACAAGTGTTACTCAATAGGAGGGCCAGAGAGTTGCTCGCAGAGTCTGAATCTTAGAATCAAATCATATGCTCCCTTGGTTTAGGAAAGGCAATGTAAAGTATCTCTCATACTTTAGACATTTTTCTACTAGTTGTCGATTAACAGTGAATTCCCCATTCCAGAAATCGGCTTGTTCCCATCTTGTACCTATCTCCAACCTCCAGTGTAGGTTTCTGCTATAGAAAGTTATCAGGGTATGAAAGAGTTAACAGCTGTAAGCGGAGTTGTAAGCGGAGACAGCAGGAAGCTGATATAACAGAATGAGGCAGCAGAGTTACTGCCACTTTAAGAAGCTGGGTCAGAAGTTGCCTATATAAAGGAAGCCATTAGAGGGTGTTCCTTGCTCCTCAAAGCTTCTTCCTCAAGCCTTCTCCTCATGTATGATACTCTATGAGGCTCTGTGTGCTGTGTGCTGTGTCATAGCTCCTGGGTTTATCACATATTACTAGTTACGTTGCCTAAATTCTGACAAAAGTACTCCAGTGAAACTGAAGTGTACTTGTCTTGTCCTTTCAAACAAAAGGTCATATGATTCGAGTTTTAAAACACATAGAGTTTCATCCTTCTTATAGGGTCTGTGAAGAGATAATTTTTATTTGCCTGAACCATCTTGCCTCAGATATGACTTAAGAGACTCTGAACTTTGCAGAGCTGAGCCTGGTCTTTTTCTTGCTTTGTTTGCATCTGACTAATGTACCAAGTCATCAGATGCTCTTCCTGCTCAGCTCTAATCTTTCGCAGGCACATTAATTTAGCCTATTTCTGTTTTTAGTCTTAATGGATGCTTATTTTACCAACTCTCACAAGAGAAAAATACCACTGTGTGCTGTTTTTAATCAGTGCTCAACTAAAATTGTCTGTTTCACTTAATATTCTTCCGCAGCTGCTTGTGATGTTTTCTTCTGTCCATGTTACTTTTGCAACAGGGGAACAGATCCAAGATGATACCTCCCAGAGGTGGGATTCAGCCTGTTCAGACCGGTTCAAGCAAACCGGTTATTAAATTTTTGTGCAGTTCAGAGAACCAGATAATCGCACCACTGGCTGGCCCCGCCCTCCCCTCCCAGTCATTCCTTATCTTGCCTTGCCCGGCTTGGCTGTGGCATAGCAGCTGCTGCTCTCTGGCTCCCTCGCTCTTTCACTCGCTTGCCTCAACCACACGGCCCCTGTAGCCCAGCCCACTTGCCTGCCTTCGCCCTGGCCTCCTGTGAGGCCCAGCTCCCTCCCGAACCTTCCTTCACCATTCTCCACTGCCTCCCACATGGCCCAAGAGGCAACGGAGGCAGGCCACTCATGCCGGCAGCAGCTGCAGGCCGTTCGCACCGGCAAAGAGTCGATGGCTGCAGGCCATTCATGCTGGCAAGAGGCGGCGGTAGCAGGCCAGTGTCTTGGAGTGGAGTCATGCCCAGCTTCACCAACAAAAGCTGGAAGTAGCCGCCCATTGTTTCCTGCTGCAAAAATCTTTTTAAAAACCCTGACTGTCGGGCAGTGAGACCCAGCAAGAGATGAGGCATCGGAGAATCACCATTGCTGTTGCTGCACAAAGGTAAGTCTAAGGCTCTGGCCATCGCCACCACCACTTCGGCCTGCCTGCACTGCCCCACCTTGCTGTGGGTGAAATTGAGTTGGCCACACCCACTCAGTCACATGACCACTACCCCCAGTCACGCCCACTCGGTTATTAGGAAAAACCAGTTGTTAAATTAGTTGAATCCCACCACTGATGCCTCCTCCTTGGAGGTAACAAGCTCAGACCATATGGAAAACGTAAATCTTGTCCTGGAAGAGAGATTCTAAAGTTGATGGGCTGAGCTTGAGTGGCAAAATAACCCTGTTGCTTTTGTGATATAAGAAGGAACTATGCTACAGAGATAAGACAATTGGGGAAGAAAATCTCATGAGCCTTAAATGACGTCTTACATGTATCATTGCATGAAGGCCAGTGGTGGAATTCAGCCAGTTCGCACCACTTCAGGAAAACCGGTTGTTAACTTTCTGAGCAGTTTGGCAAATTGGTTGTTGGAAGAAATCATTAGGGCAGAGAACCGGTTGTTAAATTACTTGAATCCCACCACTGATGAAGGCTACTCGTTGATGCCAACAAAATTAACATAGCATGGATTGTAGTGGAATCAGATGCAATTTGAGCATATTCCTCTTTTGTTCCACTCCTGGTTCAGATGTATTTCAGGTATTCTGATTGGCCAAATGGTGGAATATTCTGCTGGGGCACATGTTCAGGTTTCTATTCCAAGCATTATGCTAATATGTCCTTTTGAAGGTAGCATGTGTGGAACTTTGGACTCTGTTCCCTCAGTAGAAATCCATTGAAGAGATGTTGCCTTTTGTAATTGAAGCTGAGAGGGCTAGCTAAGGGATTATCACAAATTGGACTTAGATTGTGGTATAGTATAAATATCATCAATATCACCATCATCATCATCACAACATGGTTCATACTGTATGGCTTTGAATCAGTTCTCCATCACGCTAAATTTATGAAAATTACATGGCTGACATAATAGAATTACTGAATGAAAAGAAATAAAAATACATGGCTGAAACTAAATACCAACTAACAGCAGCAGCAGTTAGAAAGGCTATTAGGTAACTGAAAGTACGATGAAATTAAAAATAATTAAAAATGCATAGATAATTTACATTAAAACAACCTGATAAGCCCAGGCATTGTTTGTAAACAATAGAAGAATCTGTGATATTTGGGGTTTTCTTCTAATAGAACTGAAATTTCATTCATGATATGGACTATCTAGGGGAGACGAAGCAAAGAACTTGGTCTCAATGTAGCAAAAATGGAGAGAACTGTATTTCAGATAATGATGGATTTATTTTAGGATTCCTGATGACATTATTCATCCTCATTCTCACCCGTATGAAGTGATAGGCAGTAGGACAACCGTGTGTGTGTGTGTGTGTTTATACCCATAGTTGATGGATATCGAAGATGATCAGTAGATATAAAGCTTTTGTACCATTTTAATGAATTTTATTTATCACTTTTAACTGATTTTATGGGAACCCATTGAAAAACTTTTGATAGAGACAAGTGTTCCCTAGAACACAATTTGAGCACTATGCCATTGAATCAATTGTATATGCATGTCATAGTATTACCTACTATTTTAAAACGTTCAATACATATTCTCCTTTATAGTGTCTTATTTAGATATTAAGTTATTGTAATCTTGCAAATAGATTTCAGATATAAAACACTGTACAGTTTGAAGCTTGGAATTCTTTGCAATTCTGCTGCACTAGGTTATTAAACATACTTTATAAAGTGAAGTGGCAAGGTTGTTATTTAAACAATTCTTTTTTCTTCTATGCTTGTTTTGTACCTGGTTTTGAAAATGTAATTCTTCTGAACCAAATTTCATTCTGAAACTGAATTGTCACACTCTGAAAGGCAAGGTTATAAATAATACCCAAGCTATCACAATAGCACCTCACCCTCACCTCCATTATCGTAATGTATGTAAGCAAATCTTGTTCAAAAAATGTCAGAACCCTCAGAAAAACTGAAAGTCCTCCACATTTTTAGCAACAAATCGAATTATGTGTTTTTTTTTCCTGAAATTATTGAACCGAGGCAGTCATCTTTTAAGTAGTCTACTTTCCTGAAGTTTCTTTGCATGCTGATCAAGGCCTGAAAAGTTCAGGACGAATTTATGTATTTTTATGTATTTTTTTTAACAGAATGTAAGGCCTTGAAAGGGACACGGTGGCTCAGTGGCTAAGACACTGAGCTTGTCGGTTGAAAGGTTGGCAGTTTAGTGGTTCGAATTCCTAGTGCCGCGTAACGGGGTGAGCTCTCGTTACTTGTCCCAGCTTCTGCCAACCTAGCAGTTCGAAAGCAGGTAAAAAATGCAAGTAGAAAAATAGGGACTACCTTTGGTGGGAAGCATTCCGTGCACCTTTGGCGTTTAGTCATGCTGGCCACATGACCACAGAAACGTCTTCGGAGCACTGGCTCTTCGGCTTTAAAACAGAAATGAGCACCACCCCCTAGGGTAGGGAACGACTAGCACATATGTGTGAGGGGAACCTTTACCTAAGGCCTTGAAGATTACAACCTTGACAACTTGAAGATGTGTGGACTTCAAGTCTCAGAATCCTCCAGCTGGGGAAGGGAAGGAGGAAGGGGAAAGAGGGAAGTGGGAAGGAAGGAAGGAAGGAAGGAAGGAAGGAAGGAAGGAAGGAAGGAAGGAAGGAAGGAAGGAAGGCGATTGAAGTTAGGAAGGAAAATTTCCAATGCTCCAAGCTAGAATCTCACAAGGAAACTTAACAGGAAAGCTGGCAGGAAGTTGGAAGTCTGGTTTGTTTTTTTTAATCTGCTGTTTCTCTGTTTAGATAAGGAAATATATTTGAAACAATGACCCAATGGGGCACAGGTTGTCTGATTAGTTTCCTAAAACTTGACATTAGTGCCCACTTAAATGCCATGAAAATTCTCTCCTTGCATTCACTGTACAGAAAAAAGTGTATGAGCAAAAAGCAGAGAGACTTTCCTTCAGAAGGTCACCACCAAAACAGCAGAAGTTCTAATATCCTAGAGTTATGGAAACCCTTTCTCCCTTCTTTTTTTCTGGTTTTAATTGCATTATTTCTCCCTTTCACAATGAAGCTTTTTAATTGCAAAGGTTCTTGGGAATACTTTAGGTACCCAAATCTGGCTCCCTGACCCCCAGAAGTCATGCTCCTCAGTCCTAAAGTTGTCCTGGAAAATTGGACTGTCACAAGCTGCAAACCTAAATATAAGTACTGCAGAAAAAAGTAAGGTTCTACATTTAGGCAAGAAAAACAAAATGCTCAGGTACAGTATATGTGGTACTTTGCTCAATAGTAATAACTGTGAGAGGGATCTTGGAGTCCTAGTGGACAATCACTTAAATATGAGCCAGCAGTGTGCAGCAGCTGCCGAAAAAGCCAACACAGTTCTAGGCTGCATAAACAGAAGGATAGAATCAAAATCACGTGAAGTGTTAATACCACTTTATAATGCCTTGGTAAGGTCACACTTGGAATATTGCATTCAGTTTTGGTCACTATGATGTAAAAAAGATGTGGAGACTCTAGAAAGGGTGCAGAGAAGAGCAACAAAGATGATTAGGGGACTGGAGACTAAAACATATGAAGAATGGTTGCAGGAACTGGGTATGTCTAGTTTCATGAAAAGAAGGACTAGGGGAGACATGATAGCAGTGTTCCAATATCTCAGGGGCTGCCACAGATATTGGCTGTTCCAATATCTCAGGGGAGTCAAGCCAGTGGTGAGATTTAGCCAGTTCGCACCACTTCAGTAGAACCGGTTGTTAACTTTCTGAGCAGTTTGGCAAACTGGTTGTTGGAAGATATCATAGGGCAGAGGTTGTTAAATTACTTGAATCCCACCACTGAGTCAAGCTATTCTCCAAAGCACCTGAGGGTAGGACAAGAAGCAATGGGTGGAAACTAATCAAGGAGAGAAGCAACTTAGAACTATGGAGAAATTTTCTGACAGTTAGAACGATTAATAAGTGGAACAACTTGCCTGCAAAAGTTGTGAATGCTCCAACACTGGAACTTTTTAAGAAGATGTTGGATAACCATTTGTTTGAAGTAGTGTAGGGATTTTTGCCTGGGTAGGGGGTTGGACTAGAAGACCTCCAAGTTCCCTTTCAACTCTGTTATTCTATTCTATTCAAAATCTAATAGAACTCTCAACATCTTTCTTTATATTGTGGTGACCAAAATTGAATGCAGTATTCCAAGTGTGGTCTTATCACGGCTTTATAAAGTGGTACTAACACTTCACTGTGACCTTTGATGCTATCCCCGTTAATGTTTGTAACGTCATAAGCTATAAATTCTATGGACCCAACCATGGGGATTGTCTACACCAATTTCATCGGGAATTGCTGATAAATAATTCATAGTGAAATCAGTGTAGCTGATTCCAGAGTTTGGCCCTGAATGTGCAATAGAATGAAAACAGTATAGAAATGAAATTATTTCATCCTTGGCTGGATATGTTGCCCTCAGGCTCATACCAACATTTAAAAAGTAATGTATTATGGGCTTTCCCCTGAGAGATAAAAACTTCTAACAGATAAAAAATTAAATGTCAACAACTTGTTACCTCCTAATACTACCAAAAGAGCTTTAAAATGTATGAAGGGGAGGATTTTATTCAATACATATTATTTAATGGCTTACACAATATTTAATAGGAATTTAATGTATTAGTGGAGAGTAGACATTTTAATCTTTTCCTTGGTTTTGCTATTGTTTGCCCAGAATCCACTGGGACAGGACTAGTTATAATGTGCTGTAGTATGAATAAAACAATAAATAAGCAAATAATAAATACTTGGGGAAAAGTTTTGTAAGTGGGGAAAAGAGACACTGAGAATTTCGCCTTCAATTTCTATTCCCCTTCTTAGCCGGTTTTTTTGATTGCGCTTCAAATCACAGTCAAAATACTGTACCAATATTTATACACACTCCCACATACATGCACACATAAAACCATTCAGCACAGTCACACAATTTTAATAGCACCATTTTTAAAACCACGAAGAATCCTATAATAGCAATCTGCACTGAAAAATAATTTGTTCTGTACCCTAAAAACGTCAGTGCTTCTACTTCTGCTTTGTATTTTAAAAAATGGAAATGTTGCTGTTTGGACTAAATATTCTAACAAACATTTTATGGTTTTTTTTTTAAGTTTTATTGGATTTTTATTTTTAAATATGCATCAATATCAATACATGGACAGTGTGGCCTCCGGGTATAATTAATTTGATACAAACAGCAATGATGAGGATGATGATCATCATCATAATAGTTGTTACATTAATCATATTTATATAATCCTAGTATTGATATACATGAGTGTTTTAGTGTAGTTATTCAATATTTCAATGTTCCATTTTAATGCCAATGATATTATTAAGCATACATAGTAATACCATCTTTCAACCTCTAATCTTTCCATCTAATTAATTACTTATTACTTATTACCTATATTCTATTATATAAAAATTATATCTGCTAATATTCCTCCTATTTCTTATTTCTATCTCTATTCAAGCTTCTAGTCAGGCCACCATTACTAATCCTAGTGTTAATACACGTTTACATTAAGATATAGTCCTTCATTATTTGGTTGTTCAAAGTCACAATACACCAGTCATCCTATTATTTATTATTATTTAAACATATCTAATAATACAAACTTTCAACCTCCAATCTTCTCATTTAACTATTGCTTTACAGTATATAAAGGTGTGTATTCTGATTTCTACCTCTATTCTAGTTTTTAATCAGGCCATCATATTATATTATATTATATTATATTATATTATATTATATTATATTATATTATATTATATTATATTATATTATATTATATTATATTATATTATATTATATTATATTATATTATATTATATTATATTATATTATTATATTATAAAAAAGAAAAAATAATAATTCCTTTCTATCCATCATCTCTTGTCCATTTTAATACTTCAATTCTTATTCGTTTTTTGGCTTGCATACCATACTCCTCTCTTGGATCTTTGTCTCTATCAGCATCTGTGTCTTCACCATTCAGTCTGAATATTTCTCCCATCTCTATCCTCCTAAGCTGCCAGGTCTCCACAGTGTCCACCCAAATTCCTATCTCCCTTTCAAAAGTATCTTCCAAATTATTTGATTCCATTTTTTAAATCTTTTAAAGTCCTTTTCCATTGTTTTATTTCATCAGTCATTATTATCTTTATCATATTCTCCTTCTCATCTTCTTGCTTTGTTTGCTGGATTGTCTGTTCTATCTTTTCCTCCATTTGTTCTGCTGTCTCCTCTCTTTCCTGGGCTCTTTGATCTTCATTCATTATCTGTTGTAGCATATTTTCTATTTTCCCATTTATGTCTTGCATTAGGTTCTTTACCTCTCTGTAGTTCTTTGTCATAGTACCCTTAATGTTTTGAAACATCAACGCCATTTCTCTTGAAATCTCACTCATTTCCCCCTGATGGAGCATCTTGTCTTATTTTAATAAGTCCCACTCTTGCTCAAGTCCAAAAATAATATTCAAGTCCAATGTTGCTCCTCAGAAAGTTCAATAATCATAGTTCTTTACATCTCAGGATAATTAATCAGTTCCCTTTAAGTAGTCTAGGCAGCTTCCACAAATCAAGAGTCACTTTACCTTACTTAAGAGTCTTCCTTATTCTCACAATAGAGTCTCCAGTAATCATAAAGTAGATAGTTATAGAATAGTAAGTATCACCACAATCCTCCAGATAAAAGTTGTTTATTTCTCTTATCAAGAATGTTCCTACCCTTGTAGGGTTATGGTATATTTTTCATTTACTGTACCAGTAGATGGCGCCCTCAGCTTAGGTTTCAGTGTTGTTTCAAGTCTGATAAATTGATTAATCCAAATTTAGTTCAATTTATGAAAGCAAAGTCGGCTATTCAATTAGATTCAAGTAGATAGTTCCAGCATTTTATAATGCCTTTCCAAAACAATGCCTACCCAGTTTAAAAATCCAATTTTCTATGTTTTAAAAGGTCTTTAGCTTTTCTCCCCTTAGTTTCTTTCTTTCAGGTCTAGGATTTTTCTCTCTATGATTGTTCGCCTCTTTAAGAAATAGTTCTGAGAGTCTCTTTTCCTGGATTTTCTTTGTTTTTCTTTTTTCTTTTAAGGTTAGGGTCTAAATAAAAAAAGAATCTTCTCACCCAGCTCCAGTCACTGTTCATCTACACTGCTCCTGCACATTTCTTTGTTGCCTCAGCTGACCCAACTTCATGGCAGCCATGATGGCTGCCTCTTCTCATTGTGGATGAGAGGGAAGAAGCTCTGGGTCAAGCAGGAGAGTTGCTCCTGACCTGCAGGGCACCCCTCTTTTCTTCACCTTTACGGGTGGCTTTAGCTCCTTTTGGAACCCTCCAATGGGGAGACCCACTCCTCATGTCTGATCTCATCATGACATCAGATGGAAGTCCCCATTTTATGGTTTCTTAATACACTTTGCTATGCTTGATGGCTCCTGATAATCTATCTATAAAAGAAAAAGGATGGCAACATTGACTTCCTGGACTTGAAATCAGAAATACACTGATGTAGAAGTAGAAAGGACACTCAGATTATATGTATAAAATTAGTGCCCTTCAAAAACAGAACATAATAGAAAAGAATAGAACAGAATAACAAAGATTGAAGGGACCTTGGAGGTCTTCTAGTCTAACCCCCTGCTCAAGCAGGAGACCCGATACCACTTCAGACAACTGGCTGTCCAGTCTCTTCTTAAAAGCCTCCAGTGATGGAGCACCCACAACTGCTGAAGCAATTCGTTCTGCTGGTTAATTGTTCTCACTGTCAGGAAATTTCTCTTTAGTTCTAGATTGCTTCTCTCCTTGATTAGGTTCCAGTCATTGCTTTTTGTTCTGCCTTCTGATGCTTTGGAAAATAGGTTGATCCCTTCTTCTTTGTGATAGCCCCTCAAATATTGGAAGACTGCTATCATGTCTTCCCTGTCCTTCTCTTCATTAGACTAGACATACCCAATTCTGCAACCATTCTTCATATATTTTAGCTTCCAGTCCCCTAATCATCTTTGTTGCTCTTTTCTGCACTCTGTCCAGAGTCTTAACATCTTTTTTTATATTATGGAAACCAAAACTGGATGCAATATTCACTAAAGCAGCATTCAGCTGAACCTTTAGCTCTTTGTGACAAATCCTTTAAAATCCCCCATTCTCAAAATGTGTCAAATTACACTTTGCATAAATAATTCTGCTTAACAGGAGTATCTTCAGACATGAACACTTAACAGCGCTTTCCAATGCAAATGTGCTTTCAAATATTTCAGATACATCAAGAAAACATTATGACTTGTAAGAAAAGATTTTTTTATTATTATTTAAAGCATCTGTTCAGCTATAGCACATTCCTCCTTATCTGTAAATTGACAAACAAAAATTGCTGTCTTTTTGAAACCAAAAAGTCAGAACTCTCTACTTCCAGGGGATCCATGACACAATAGTTATGTATTATAAAAACTGCAGGATGCTAGAATTAGCTTCACCTCCAGGGTAAAGAATGTGTTGAAGAGAGACACTGTTGTGGAATTGCAGTTTTATATAGTGGGTGAACCCTGAATTCTCCAGGATTTAAAAAAAAACAAACCCAGGGAAAACAAGGAAAAAATACACAATACATTGACAACTTACAGTTTGTGACTTACATTTGCCAAATTTCTTCAGTTCCCTTCCCCCAATGAAAATGTTATCTGCTTCCAGGAAAGAAGTATAATAATCTAAATAATTTGATTTTGAAGTATTATTTATTTATTTTTATTTATTAAATTTATATGCCGCCCCTCTCTGGAGACTCAGGGTGGCTCACAATACATTTAAAAAAAACCATCCTAAAAACATTTAAAAGATTAAAAAACATTAAAAACCTTAGAACGCATACACACCATTCATGGCCGGATCTCGCCAGATCGCAAAGCGAGATCAATGGCCCCAGGCCTGCTGGAAAAGCCAGGTCTTCACAGATTTTCGGAAGGCCAGTAGGGTGGAGATGGTTCGGACCTCAGGAGGTAACTGGTTCCAGAGAGCTGGGGCAGCCACAGAGAAGGCCCTCCCTTGCGGGCCCGCCAGCCAGCATTGTTTAGTTGACAGGACCCGGAGGAGACCAACTCTGTGGGATCTTACCGGTCACTGGGAGCTATGCGGTAGAAGTCTCTGCCAATACAGCATAACTGCAGGTTTTGGTAACATATGTTTATGTAGACCAGGATCTCCTAACTTGGCAACTTTAAGTTCTGTGGACTTCAACTCCCAGAATTCACAAGTCTTAAAGTTGCCAAGTTTGGAGACACCTGATGAAGACATATCTAAAGCCTTATTCCCAAATCCAGTTGTCTATGACCATACAGTTTTCCCAAAAATAAGACATCCCCTGATAATACGTCCAATTGGGCTTTTGAGCGCATGAGCTAAAATAAGCCTCTCCCCGCAAAAAAATAAGCCTACCCCAAAAATATTTAAACGCAGGGCTGGAGATCATATAAGTTGGCAAGAGGAGCCCCATCTTGCTCCATGCGCCCCAAAATAATAAGACCTCCCTGAAAATAAGGCCAAGGGCTTATTTCAGGGTTCAAAAAAATATAAGACAGGGTCTTATTTTTGGGGAAACACAATAGTTTTCTGGGCTTAGCTCTCCCCCCCTCTCTCTCTCCCCCCTCCCTCCCCCCCTCTCTCTCTCTCTCACACACACACACACACATTCAATATTCTCTATGACACACTAAAAATATCCAAAAGATTTCAGCTGAACAATGTAATGTGGAGGAGATACTCACAATGTAATTATCAAAAATAGTTTGTGTTTCACCTTTGACAAGTTTTCTGCTGGACATTTACTTGCAATTTAGGGTATTACTTGCAATTTAGTTGTAGTACACCATATTTTTGGTAGGTGAATTACTCTCTTCCATTACACCAAATTGCAAGTCATTCTTTCATTTTTGGGTGCTGATGTATTTTAATGCATTTTTCCCAACACCACCTCTTCCCCTCTCCAACCTTCTTTCTTGCAGCCATTCTCTTTGTTTTCAGGAGTGGCACATAGGACACAGACTCATGACAGCTTTGCTTTTTTGGCATATCACCAGTGCTACAATCAACTTCCACAGCAGTCTCCCAGGAGACAAGCCATTTTTGTGTCTGACTTCACAGTTAGCACAAGCTGCAAAGGCTGCATAACTCACAAGACGTGTGCTCTCTAGAGATTTCCAGGTTGGTTTTTACAGAATCAGTGTGTAGTACAAATATAAACATGAAAAGAATAGCACAGGGCTTAGTTGGAAAATATGACCTTCAAATTGCAGGGAAGCGATAGCTAGAACAAAAGGTTAGTGGATTTTTTAAAAAATACATCTGACTCCGCATGAACTTTTGCTTGGACCTATCGTTGTTTGGCATTTAGGTGATAATGAAAAGAGGATGTGAGAACCGTAAGGCTTAAAAAAAAGAAAGAAAGAAATCTTTTGAACTGCCTCCTGTCTCCTGTATGAACTTGCTCGATATCTGGATTTATTATTTGTGGCCCTGGAAGTTTTTTTTTTTTTTTTTGCTTCCAGGATTGGAATACTGTGCAAAGGAAAATCCTTCTCAAGAAGTGGTCTCAAAGATGCTTTTAATTTAAAAGAAACTGGACTTCCTGATTTTTTTTTTTTTGTTTTAAAGTTTTTCACTTCTCATCCAAAAAGCTTCTTCAGTACTAACTAACTGGTGGGGAATGGAAGGGATTTATACTCTCTGTAATCAGCCTGAGGATAAATCCCTTCCATTCCCCAGCAGTTAGATAGAACTGAATATGCTTCTTGGATGAGAAGTGAAACGTCTTTTTTAAAAAAAAAACAGAAAGTTTAGTTACTTTTAAAATAAAAGCAGCTTTGGGACAGCCGTGACTTATGTACAAATTAATTAATGTACAAATTAAAAACATGGAACATAATATATATTTCATAATATATTCGCTGAGCAGAGAGGAGATTGCAAAATATGTACATTGATAAATGGAATTCATCAACGTGGGTGACTCTTGTTCTAGCTATTGTAATTGATAAATACTTAACATTCATATAACATACTAGAGTGCTTAAAGTGTGTTAACTACATTGGTTTCAAGTGAACCTCACTGAATGAAATGGGGCTCGTTTCAGAATAATTAGGCAAAGGATTGTGCTTCTGAATACATTATAGGATTGTATTAATTTATGACACAGCCCTGGATTGCAAAAGTTTGGGAGAGGGCAAGGATTGCATTCCAAAATACGACTGTGACTAGGACAAAAATGCTTTGATTTCATTCAATCAGTTGTTCTCTGTGCAGATAATACTTTCTTTTGTTCATCTATCACATTAAAAATTGCAATTTGCAAAATTGGCACTTTGGGAAGAATTCCAGAAGCTAGACCCAAGATCTTAAAAATAGTGGGGTTCACATGCAAGTTATGTACTCCTGACAAAGACTTTGATCATATCTGTCACCCACATCAATTGGAAGGAGTCTGGTAGCACCTTTACCAATCAACACATTTTAATAAAAGGCACAAACTTATAGCTTTCACTCAAATTTGTTAACTGGAAAAAAGTAATACCAGATTTCTTGTTTTTTGTTACCATAAGCTAATATGTCTCTTTTCCTATAGTGTAGACTCAATGGCTTTACCTATTTCCATTCCATTCCACTCCACTCCACTCCACTCCACTCCATTCCATTCCATTCTATTTTTTCATAGCTGGGCTGGGGCTTAACTGAGAAGATGTTGATGGCATTAGGGAAGGATTAGAGTTGGACTGAGAAACTCTTGCTGAATTTCACTTTCTAGCAACATCACCTAACAAAGATGCCAGAAACTATAATTTAGCAATATCTGAAAATCCATAGCTTCTCTAGCCATTTTCTATTGGATTTTCTTGGTGGCAGTGACAATTGCAAGAGCAGGCGATAGTCTTAACCCATGCAATATCAGGGCTGGGTGTGCTAAGATCTGCACCTTGTTGTAATTTCTCACTATCTCTGTTGGTTTGGGAAAAGAAACCTATTAATATTAATAACAAAATGTGGAAACAAGAACTCATGACTAGTTGTTCTGAATAAACTCATTCAGCCCTAATTGTGCTTATCACATTCATGCACACACCTTCAAGGTGACAGCCTCTGGCTTACTTCCAAGCTCCTCTTAACAATATTGAAGCAAGTAAAAACAAACATGAATTCCTGACTAAGAAAACAGGTCTATACTTCATTGAAATAAGCTGGGAAACTGGATTTCTTTATTCCGTTCACTGGCTGGATAAGCAGCCCATGTCCGAAGATATATTGCTCTGAGTCTTTGGATAGTGAGATGGGTGGCATATAAAACAATGACAAACAACTAAATAAATATCCCTTCCTCCCCCCCACCCACTCTTAAATTAATCTATGTCAAACAGTGGTGAAATCCAGCAGGTTCTGACAGGTTCTGGAGAACCAGTAGTGGAAATTTTGAGTAGTTCGTATAATCAGCAAATACCACCTCTGGCTGGCCCCAGAGTGGGATGGGAATGGGGATTTTGCAATATCCTTCTCCCAGGAGTGGGGAGGGAATGGGGATTTTGCAGTATCCTTCCCCTAGAGTGGACAGGGAATAGAGATTTTGCAGTATCCTTCCTTGCCACGCCCACCAAGCCATGCTACGCCCACCAAGCCACGCCCATAGAACCGGTAGTAAAAAAAAATTGATTTCACCACTGATGTCAAACCACTCTTGAAATCAGAGTCAGAGAATTATCCTGATTCAGAATGTGAATGAAATGAACTCACAAAGTGAAGAAAATTTGATATTGAAAAATGCCCCATTTTTCCAGTTAATCTGCATTTTTCTCACTGAGACTGATAGGGCCTACTACTATGTAGACTTTTAACATTTTCCAACATAATTCCCCAATGGAGCCTCCAAACCTTTCTGCCTGCTTCCAATCATCTCTGGCAAATGATTATTTATTTATTTATTTTGCCTTTCCAATGAAAATCACCGTATCCCACATCTCCAATCCCTTTTTGAAAATGATGAAAATTGTCGCTATTGAAAGTTAGGTAAAAATTGATAGCTTATTGGTCCCGTCTAATGTCATTCTTCTCATAAATACAGATAGTCCTCAACTTACAACCATAATTAAGCCCCAAATTTTTGTTACTAAGTGAGAAATTTGTTAAGTGAGTTCTGCCCCGTTTTTCGACTTTTCTCTCCACGTTTGTTAAATGAATCACTGCAGTTTTTAAATTAGTCATACAGTTGTTAAATGAATTTGGTTTCCCCATTGATTGTGCTTGTCAGAAGGTCACAAAAGGCGATCCCATGACCCTTCAACACTGCAACTGTCATAAATGCGTGTTGTGGCCCGCCAGTGGCCTGCGCGGATTGTTGCTGATCCTGACGACGAGGAGGCTGGTGTGGTGTCTTGCCAGCAGCCTGTGCAGCCGGCACTCAAGTCGGACAGCGAGGAGGCTGAAGAAGATGTGGTGCCAGAGGCAGGGATTCAGCCAGGGCCTTCAGAACCTCCAGAGGCTCCTTTAAGTGAAGAGGATGAAGTGGAGGAGCCTCTTCTCAATGCACAAGCACGCAGAGCTGCCAAAAGGCAGGAATGATTACTCAGGAGGAGGTCTCCTCAAGAATAAGGCTTGGGACTAATTGGTCGCTCCCTTAGCCTATTTAAGTTTGCACACAGCTTGTAAAAAGCTGCAGGAAACAACGTGTGTTCATTCGTTCACTGATCATTGAGTTTGGATTTTCTCTGCAAACTTTGCTTCTGGGCTTTCTGCCTACTCTAGTAAGACTCTATCTTATCTGTGGAATTTCTGGCAGGTTGTTAAGAACGTTTTATTAACAGCCTGTATTTGCAAAAGACTGCGTTTTGAAGTAAACTGAGTTTTGTTCAGAGTTTGTGTGTGCTACATTCTTTGAGATCCGTAGCTGGGGCAGAACAATGCAAGTCAGTTGTCAAGCATACAAATGTAAATCACGTGACCATGGGGATGCTCCAATGGTCATAAGTGTGAAAAAAGGTCATAAGTCACTTTTTTCAGTGCTGCTGTAATTTCTTACAGTCACTAAATGAACTGTTGTATGTTGAGGATTACCTGTATACATATTGCAACATATTAAGACAACGATACCTGGTTACCTAGAAAAATATTTGGCTGTTCTGTCCAAGAAAATCAAAATATAATAATCATAAAACCAGAACTCGGTATATTGGGGGGTGGGGGGAATACTGATATTCTACAATGATTTGGGCAGCAAGAATTAATACATGAATCATTTATTTGCACCAATTGAATGTGTAATAGTAAATTACAAATATGTTATTTAATCATTTGGTATCTTTAGGGTACAATCGTTTTTCCACTTTGAAGTCTGCTTCATATAGTAATAGCACTTAGATTTATATACTGCTACACAGTGCTTTACAGCTCTCTCTAAGCAGTTTACAGAGTCAGTATATTGCTCCCAACTATTTCGGTTTTCATTTTATCCACCTCGGAAGGATGGAAGTCTGAGTCAACCTTGAGCTTGGTGAGATTTGAACGGCCAAATTGCAGGCAGCCAGCAGTCATCAGAAATAGCCTGCAGTACTGCACTCTAACCACTGCGCCATCATGGCTCATTGTCACAGTCTTTAAGAAAATATATTTAATGCAACCCTTGTGATATTACTTATGCTATGATGTAAAAATAATATTTAGAGAGTTGAAAAATTATATAATACATGCACTTTTGGGTGACAGACACTTTCCATCAATTATCAAAAGAGCCTTGGTAGTACAGTGGTTTAATGCACCCTGTTATTAACACAGCTGCCTGCAATTTCTGCAGGTTCGAATCTTACCAGGCTCAAGGTTGACTCAGCCTTCCATCCTTTCTAAGGTAGGTTAAATGAGGACCCAGTTTGTGGGGGCAATAAGCTGACTTTGTATAAATATACAAAAGTATGAAGGCTATTGCTTAACGCATTGTAAGCTGCCCTGAGTCTCCGGAGAAGGGCGGCATATAAATCAAATTTTTTAAAAAAATTATGACTGCCATTTTTTTTTCCAGTAGTAATCACCAACTCTTAAAAGCAGAGTAGTTGTTTAAAATTCTTTTTCCTCCAAAGAGATATTTTTGATGTGACTGCTTTACTCTTGTTAATACTAAGTGCAAAGTTTATCTAATGTAACCTCGCTTTTATGAGGATATAAGCCTATACTGAAGAATAAACAGAAATCTGGAAATGAATAAATGTCTAATCTATGATGGTTAACTCTACAGAAGGTTAATAACATCAAATTCGGAAATATCACGACCTGACTTTAATGAATCAGTAATAGGCTGACATTTGCAATACCATCGATGTGTCTCTCTGTGTGTGAGAGTGTGAATGTGCTCACGGGTGTACGTTGGAGCTTGTGTGCATGCATAATAACATCCTGTTTGCAGAGCTCAGTTCACACAATGGAGCCGCTTATCTCAAAGGAGAAAATATGAATGATAAAAGCATGTGGGAGGTTAATAACAAGTCTTGCCTAGGTTTTTATCAGTGGTGGTAAAAAATGAACGAAGAAGTCCTGCCTATTTAATTAGAAAGGGGAGATGAGGAATAATCCATTTGGGAGGCATCAGGCAGAAGAGTGCAGGGCTACATGTGTGTGGAGTAGGTGTGTGTGTGTGTGTGTGTGTGTGTGTGTGTGTGTGTGTGTGTGAAGGTTGTTCCCAAATTAACAATGGTGCAATGTAAGATCTGGAATTTGCACGTCAAAGCTTTCTTCCCTTTTTAACACGGTGCCACATAAATTGTTGGCTGTGGGGTTCAAATATCACAGATGTCTATGCTCATTTTAAAATTAAAGTTCAATCATCTGTGCGTCACAATTGCCTTCCTCGTTCTGAATTTCCAGAGCATGTCTCAGTGGCATTTGTTATCGTTATCTATCTCCCTTCTTCCTATCCAAATCCTGAACCCAGGTTTTTCTTTTTTTAAAGAAAGACTGCCAGAGTTGCATTTTGCGATGGCTGGGAAAAGTCCATGTGGTTCATTATAATTCTCAGGGCTTCTGTGTCTCTTTCTTTTTCATACATATTACATCTTTAACACATAATTAAACAAATGAACCATTGAGTTTAGGGATACTGTTAAATGTACATAAATCTCTGCATCATATCCCAATCATATATATTCAAGGCAGGCAAGGTGATCTTAAATACATTGGCCCTGAATCCATGTTCATGTCACTGCAGGGAATAAAGCAAAGCAATTTTCATTCATTAATTTTATTGATTAGCCTTTGGGCCATATCAAAGTGCAGAGATCCAGAAACAAATTATTACTAAAATTTGATAAAAGCAATTTAAAATGGAATTGGAATAAAATACAGTCTAAAATAAACTTGGAACAAAATACAATAATTTAAGATTTAGATAAAATATGATAAAATTATATTTCGGTGTCACCCCTACAATCTACAGTGTACAATTTAAGCAGTTTTATTTATGTGTAATAGTAACAGAGTTGGAAGGGACCTTGGAAGTCTTCAAGTCTAACCCCTGCTCAAACAGGAAACTCAACCATTTCAGACAAATGGTTGTTCAATCTCTTCTTAAAAGCTTCCAGTGGTGGAGCACCAGTGGTGGGTTTCAATTTTTTTTACTACCGGTTCTGTGGGTGTGGCTTGGTGGGAGTGGCATTGCTTGGTGGGTGTGGCTTGGTGGGCGTGGCAAGGGAAGGATACTGCAAAATCCCCATTTCCTCCCGATCAGCTGGGACTTGGGAGGCAGAGACTAGATGGGGGCGGGGCCAGTCAGAATTTTTACTACCAGTTCTCCGAACTACTCAAAATTTCCGCTACCGGTTCTCCAGAACTGGTCAGAATCTGCTGAAACCCACCTCTGTGGAGCAACCACAACTTCTGGAGG
>NC_142067.1:107623719-107633719 GCF_059756535.1 Pantherophis guttatus | reverse complement strand
TAGCGAACCGTTGTTTTAATTGAAGATAAACTTTTCTAATAACGTTTTCGTGGAGCTACCAACTCCTGCTGGACAGAAAATAAAAGATTTCCATTTGGCTGTAATCCGGAATAAAGCTTCCCTGCCAGAGAAACTTTACCTTCTCTGCGCACACAAGATCACAAAGCGGGACCGGGGGATGGAGGGTGGGGGGAGGGTTGCAATTGTGTATTATTTGAAGCCCTAATGTATGCAGTGGATTTACTTTCTAACCCGCGCAGGCTCTCCTAGGGCAAGTTGATTATCTGAATCCGTTTCTGTTCTCTGCCTCGGTTTGATTCTCCAGCCCCGAAGGGGGATTAGAAACGCCACTTTAGCAGGCGTTGAAGAGGAGTTTGCGGGACAGGCAGGAAAGGCGCTCGTTTCACCACTGGGAGAGTTACTAATACTCGGGCGGGAGGGGAGCGAGGGTCCAAAGCAACAGGTGGCTTGCATTAAATGCAGTGGGAGAAGTGGAGAGCAAAGCCCAAGAAGCCTGTGAGATATGGGATTTCTAGAGATCAGCGGGAAGTTCCCTGTAGAGAAACCGATGGCTGCTGCCACTAAAGAGGGTGGAAGTGGAGAGCCTGAAAGGATTTAATTAACCGTGTCAGGGCTAATTACCCCTGGACTGTCCGAATTAGTTTTGCATAATCTCTCCAAACCATATGAATTCACTTAGAACCTGCAAAAAGAAATGCGGGAGGCAACAGAACAGAGGATCATTTTAATGAGCTGAACTAGGCCATGAAACATTCCTCCAAATCTATCTTCGGCCGCCTCTTCCCCCCTCCCCCTCCCCAATACCAGTTAACGTGCACCTAGGGGAGAGAAAGTGTGTTTTGCACGCCCAGGGTAGACAATGAAGGGATGCAGAAATCTTTTCCAACAGGCGCTAGTGAGAAGACCCATAAGAGTCTACCCAGTAACCGGGACTTTGCCCACCAGGTCTTGGTACTCTGTGGATCCCCCTATTTGCTTTAATCAAATCTCATAAATCCAGGGATCTGCCACTCTGTTTCCCACATGAATGAAGAACAAGTTAGGCCTCACGAAAGGCTTTGGCACTTCAGGAAGCTCCTTCCCCAAGTAGGCCACTGTCTCTCGGGGGAAACTTCCCCGCCCTCGAACTAAACTTCCCAGCAAGTGTGCAAAGGGTAGCAGCCTGAAGTGCCCGGGAGAGAGAACAGCCTGACAAAGAAACCAGTGGCAGAATCCTAAGCACAACTGGGAGTCACTCTTGTTCTGGTTTCAAGGACCTCCACACATCTGTCTTTCAGAGCTTCACATTGGTCGGGTGGTGGCTGTTTGTTTTTAAATCTTTTGGGGCCTAACCCTGAAGAATCTGCAGTAGAGGGGGGGGGACCTTTAAATCCAGAGTAAGATCTTTGTGAAAATAAGAAACCACCCAAAAGACACCTGAATAAATCAAGCGGGTTTGTGAAGCTCTGTGATAGTGAGGGGGGGGGGGGTTAAAGAGCAGTCAAACAAGTTTTCAGCTCTGAAGAGATTCTGTGGAACCAGCTCCAAGTTGGCTGTGTATCCAAGTGAGTTCATGAATGCTGATTCTTTTTAATCTCCTTTCCCTTTTCAAATGATAACAGAAGTATTGGGTTTTGTTTTTTTTTAAATCGTCTTTCCCATTCACGATTTCAAATGGGATAAATCAGGCCACAATGGTCTGATTTAGATTTCCTAGTCAATCCATTCAAAAGTGAAACAAAGCCTGCCTTTGGAGTATACCTTACATTTCCCCTGGCCTAGGCAGGTAAGGGCAATTGAGATTAGCATCTTGTAAGTAACTCAACAAGAAATAGAGGATTTTCTCTTTTCCCTGCTTCAGGCTTTTATTTAAACTCTTTGTTCCAAAATGAACAGAGTGGTAAGTCGGAGTCTAATTGTACAGATATAGCTTAGACGTCTAATTTTAAATTAGAGCACACCAGCAAACTCATTTATACACGTCAAATGTTAAAACCAATACTTAAAAAAAAACTTTTTTTCCAAAAAACTTTATATTACAGAAGGTGAAAGAAAGAAAGAACGAAAGAAAGAATCCCTAAGTACTGTTTAAGCAAGTTGATTCACAAACATTAATCCAAATATACACATTACAAAAGTAAAAGAAAATTGTTGCGATGGAGGGAATTGTTTAAAATGAGCTTGATTCCTCCTGCAAAAATCATTATTTGCAACTGAATATTTATGCTTTTATTAAAAAAATAAAGATTTCTCCCACCCACCCAAGCGGAGTGACTGCCAATCACATAAGAACACCCGACTTATTCTTTTTTAAGGTGATGGAGTTAGGGAGGGGGGAAAAAAGGGGTAAGTGTCTTCTCTTGAACACGCAGGACTGAGATACATTGACACCATAATAAATATATTATTTCCCTCAAATAGGAAGTCCGATTTTTTTTAAAAAAAGAAAGAAAAGCCTCGAACTCAAATGGCAACCAGGAAAAGTGACTCGCAGTTTTGACTGACTCGCAGCCGTCTGAATCTGACTTGAGACGTGAGGGTGAGCCTTACGGATTTTATTCCCCCCTCCTCTCTTCCTTCGTCTGCTTGGAAGCAAGTCCCTTTGAAGGCAGCCAGACCTAGCATCGAGCCAACGTGGGCGTAGGATCGCAGCCAAAACCCCAAAACCCACAGTTTTCAAATCATATAGCCTTAGACCTAAAGTTCTCACGGACAGGTATACATTTTACAAACTTCAGGTGAGATGCGTGGATGGCAGGAGGAAGAGCGAGCAGCCGGTTTCTCTTTCTGGGGAGGGTTAAGCGCCTCCTTACTACTTCTCTGTCTTGTACAAGGGCTCTGCTTTTGGTACGGGCGGGGGGGGGGTTGCAAACTCTTATTTTTGCTCAGTAGCATCCAGACAGATAGAAAAGAAACCCTCGCGAATACGTCGGGGCCGGGGTGGGGATTTGGCTAACATATACTCGGAACTGCGGGTCAGGATAGGACGTGGGTTTGGGGGCGAAGGAGAGAGGAGAGGAAAGCGGGCGTGGGGGGTGGGTGGGTAGAGATGATGGAACGGAAAGCAAAGCAACTCCCAAGGTCGTCGGAACCGGGTCTTGCAAGAAGTTGGCAAGGGGGGGAGGGGGGATCTTCCCGGGAAGGAAACTTCGAGGAAGCAGCGACTTCTCGGCCCCTCCAGCCATGCCGGGGAGCAAGCCGGGAGGTCACCGACGTAGGTTCCCGTCTCAGGAGCTGCAGAGAGGGCGAGCCAAGGGGCCAGGCTGCGGGCTTCTCGCGGGGAGCCAGGCGGGGCTGACGGCCGGCGCTCTACTTGCGGCTGCAGTCCTTCTCGGCACCGGGCTCCTCATCAGGGCGCTGATTGTCATAGGGCCGCGGCGTAGGCCGCCGCCGGGTAAGGGTCCAGTTGAGGTTTCCCCATGCCGGGCAGCAGGATGTAGGCCAGGGGCGGCTGGAGTCCCGGGCTGGGCCAGGCGCTGCAATTGCAGGGGATCATGTAGCCGGGGTTGCCGGGAGACGGGTGCGAGTGACTGTGGCCCCCGCTGGCCGCGGCGGCGGCGGCTGCAGCCGCGGCGGCGTGGAAAGCACCTCCAGCCGTCGGGTAAGCCAGCGAGGAAGCCGCGTAGGGCAGTCCGGCCGTCGAACCGCCGCCGCCACCGGAGCCCGCCGACGACGACGACATCTCCGCTGCCATTTTTGAGCCCAGGTCGAGCAGCGAGTAAGGGCTGCCCGCCGCCGCGGCCGCAGCCGCCGCAGCCGCGGCAGCGGCGGAGGGAGGGAAGAAGACGCGGGCGGCTGCAGCGGCGGCGGCGGCGGCTTTCTCCGGGTTGGCCAGGAGGGCTTCGTGGCCGTGGAGGGCGCCGGCTTTGAGGCCCGGGTGATGCGGCCCGAGGGGATGGACGTGAGGGTCGGCGACGTCGGGCAAGCCGTAGGACACCACCGGGAAGGCGAACTTGTCCTTCTTGAGGAGCGTCTTGGGCTTCCGCCGCGGCCGGTACTTGTAGTCCGGGTGCTCCTTCATGTGCATGGCCCGCAGGCGTTTGGCCTCGTCGATGAAAGGCCGCTTCTCGGCTTCGCTCAGCAGCTTCCACTCGGCGCCCAGCCGCTTGGAGATCTCCGAGTTGTGCATCTTGGGGTTCTCCTGGGCCATCTTGCGCCGCTGCGCCCGCGACCACACCATGAAAGCGTTCATGGGCCGCTTCACGTGGTCCGCAGGCTTGGCCATGCCCGCGGCGGCAGCGGCAGCGGCGGCGGCGGCGGCAGCAGCGCCCAGCCCGTCGCTGCGAGCCACCCGCAGGAAATCAATGGTGGCTGCGGGGCCGGATCCGACGTGGCCTCCCCCACCCTCCTCCTCCTCCTCCTCCTCCTCGCGGGGGTGGGGTGGGGTCGATCCTCGCACCGTCGTCTTGACCCTCCGCTCCTCTGCCGTCGAGGCTCTCCGCCCCGCCAAGGTAGCAGAAAAGTCCCTTTAAAAAAAAACACACACACAAAAAAAAAACTCCCCCAAAAAACTCAAGTCCGCCCGGCTCCTTGCTTTGCTCCCGGCTGGGGAAGGGAAGAGAAGAGAAGAGCGTTCGACAGCCCGCCCAGACGAGAGTGGCCGCCTCCGCGAGCAGCGAGGAAGCCCGGCTTCGATCAAGCCGAGGGACCGGGCGACGTCGAGGGGGAAGCCGCGGCTTCAATCCTCGGCCAAGTCAATCCAGCTTTTCAAAGGAGTCGTCCCGGTCCCAGCAAGGCCAAGCTGCTCCTCTTGCTCTCCAGCCCGGCGGCACCTGTCCGCGCCAAAGGCTCCAGCTACTTGGGGAAGGCGAGGAGGCGCCCTTCCCCGCCTGCCATGGCCGAGCTGCCCTGAAATCGGCCGAGGAAGCCGGGCGCTCCTCCCCTCCGCCTGTTCCCCCGCTTTCCTTCCGGATTCCCCCGCGGGATTCTCCCAAGCAAGCGATCGTCTCGGCCGCCAGAAGGAATCGGGGCGCGGGATGCGGCGGCGGCGGTGATTCCCCTCCTCTCCGCCGTCCTTTTCTCCGCAAAGTTGCCTTTGTAACTTTCTCGCGCCGATCCTCCGGCTTGCGCCGCCTCTGCCCCCTTCCTTCCTTCCTTCCTTCCTTCCTTCCTTCCTTCCTTGCGATCGCGGGGCTGGAAGGCGGCGAGAAAAGTCCAACTTTAAAGGCGGAGGAGGAAGCGAGCGCTTCGGGCAGGGCAAGCGCGGAAGCCCCGGGCGGCCGGACACATTCCTAGCGCGATCGGAGCGGCTCGTTCCCAAGGCTGCCTCGGAGAAGCGGACGCTGCGCGCTCTCTGTTTGCAAAGGCATTAAGCTTCCCTATTTGATGCATGGCCGGTGTGTGTATCTGAGGGCAGAGGAGGAGGAGGGAGGGAGGGAGGGAGGAGGAGGCGGGGTGACAGCCTAGTGAAGGGGCGGTGCCGCCGGAACCCCTTTGGCTCCTCCCCTCCGGTCCTGGCTCCATTGATTAAACGTGAGCGCATTTCCGCCTCCCATTCAGTAAAGCGCGGGGCGGGGATTGAGGCGGAGCTTCCCCGGGCAGTCGGGCGCATGCGCGGTTTGCCCCCCTTCGCCTTTTAAAAGACCCTTGTTCACAAGTTTCCGAGGTTTCCCTTGGTTTTTAGCGTTTCGACTCGAGGCCGAGACCGAAACCCGGGAAAGTTCCTGGGTGTCCCGTCCAGGCACTGAAAAGGGCAGAAGGGAGGTGGGAGAGTGGGGAGGGGGGGTCGTTTGGACGATGCTTGCTTCGGTTCTCACTTTCCCTTTCTCACTTTCCCTTTCTCACTTTTCCCTTTCTCACTTTCCCTTTCACTGTGAGTTGTATTGGGTTGTGGGGGGGGGGTGCACGAAGGGAAGCTCAGCCGATCTCTTGTCCATATGTTGTACTCTTGACAATAAAGGTTTGGATTTAAATTGAATTGAATTTCGTCTCTTCTCTGGCCAGACTGCCGCGTTTGAAAGCGGGCGGCGCGGAATCCCCGCGTCCCGGAGGAAGCGAAGAGTTGACGCCGTTTATGTCCAAAGTCCCAATTTGGCGGAGTCCTGATCAGCCTTCATCGGAAGGGGGTGGGGGGGAGATTTGTCTCCCTTTGTGGCTCGGACTCAAAGGCAGAAGACACCCAGAGTCTTTTAAGGCAGGGGTCCCTAAACCCTCCCCTCCCCCCAGTGGTGAAATCCAAATGCTTTTACTACCCGTTCTGTGGGCGTGGCTTGGTGGGCGTGGTGTGGCTTGGTGGGCGTGGCAGGGAAAGGATATTGCAAAATCTCCATTCTCTCCCCACTCCTGGGGGAAAGATATTGCAAAATCTCCATTCCCACCCTACACTGGGGCCAGCCAGAGGTGGTATTTGCCGATTCTCCGAACTGCTCAAAATTTCCACTACCGGTTCACCAGAACCTGTCAGAACCTGCTGGATTTCACCCCTGCTCCCCACCCCCCTCGCCGGGCCGCGGATCGGAATGCCAGAAACCGGTCCACGCAAAGAAGCGAAGCCCCATCCGTGGGATTAAGGCAACACATGAAACCACGCCCCCGCCACTCCACGGGGGAAAAAAAAACCCTCACTCCACGGAACTGGTCCCTGGTGCCCGAAAGGTTGGAGGGAGGGGGGGGCTGCTGGTCTAGAGGAAAGGTCGGAGAGGAGACACCCCAGAGTCCCGTCGTTTGGCGATGAGACGCCAGGCAGCTAAAGGAAAAAAGGGGGGGCTGTGGGTGGGTGGGGGGCTGGGCAGAGAAAGAAACGCTTACTAAGCAAATAGGAAGATCCCGCCCACTCCAAATATTTCTCAAGCGCAGAGCCGCTGCGGCTCGCCTGTCCTGCCAATCTCGCTCGCCCCGTTACTGGGCTCGGTCCTTAACTGGCTCGTCCGCCAGAGATCCCGCCCGCGCCGGCTTTAACTCACCTTGGCGAGGCGAAGAAGCATCGATGAAGGGTGGGAGATTTCGGGGTATCCACAAGAAAAAGGACACCTCTCCTTTTTTGGGGGTGTCCCGCAATGCCACTAACTAGGATAATATGAAGCGGTGGCTGCCTAGTGGGGAGGGGATTCGAACCAGCCGCCCTCGGGGGCTCCCCGGGAATAGAGAGAGCGGCCGAGGCTTAGAGATCCCCAAACGCTCAGTCGAGGAATAAGCCAAGCGCGTTTCTCCTCCGCTTCTTCCCCGCGTGGCAGCCTTCCAAGGGGTTTCCCTTTTTTTCCACCACAAACTCGGCACCTCGGGTGAAACTTCAGAACTTTAGCTTGGAACAATTTGAAACTCTTCTCTTCCCACGAGGCTCCCCTAAATATAGTCGCTTGGATGTCCGGTCCCTGTTAAAATGAGACAAACCGGTTATTTTGTCTTTTATCATTCAGGCTACTATCAAAAGGGGCTCCGTGCGCGGATTTGCACCTTGCACTACCCGAGAGTTGGTTTTAACCTTGGTTCGCACGGTGCGCTAAACCCCTCCAGTTACGAAACCACAATGGCTGGGTTCACATAACATGCTAAGTCCCAAATGTCTATGGCGATTCTCAGTTATCCAGGTCATAGTTTGGAACAACCGTGGCCTGGATGACTGGGAATCTCCATAGACATAACAGGTTGAGCTAACAGGGATTAATACAGGGGTGAAATCCAGCAGGTTCTGACAGGTTCTGGAGAACCGGTAGCGGAAATTTTGAGCAGTTCGGGAACCGGTAGTGGAAATTTTGAGCAGTTGGGAGAACCGGTATTGGAAATTTTGAGTAGTTTGGAGAATCGGCAAATACCACCTCTGGCTGGCCCCAGAGTGGGGAAGGAATGGGGATTTTGCAGTATCCTTCCCCTGCCACGCCCACCAAGCCACGCCCACAGAACCGGTAGTAAAAAAAATTAGATTTCACCACTGGATCAATACAACGTCTGAACCCATCAGTGTAGGTTAACAAACGTGTCCGGAACCATATTTTTGGGCCCTTTTATTCTGATGACCCTTGAAATCTAGCGTCTGGTTGAGGTTTCTACCTCATCAGGTTGCCTATCCCGTGAGAATGGTACTTTGTCCGGCAGTGCCGAGACCCTTGTGACTTCGCCGTAGGGGCCGAACGATGCTGCCAAAACATGTCCAGGGAGATAGAAGCGACCCACCTGAAGTTGCTTCCGGCCTTTTGGAAACGAAATTAATTAGGACTAATTTTTTTCAGAAGGGCTATATGGGGGGGTGGGGGGTGGGATGGGGCCGGCCAGGTGTGGTTAGAAAAGTCAAGTTGGAGGCCACGAGGGTGCGATCGAAGCTCTATTCGTGTTTACGTGCAAGACAGCTTCGACCCCGCCGTTGGGACCCCAATTTTGACTTTTTTGATGAACCCCCCGAGCAGCAGCAGCAGCGACGCCTGAGCCCAAAAAGAGGGTCTTCTCGACGCTGTGGATCCCCGGCGCGGAAAGTCTCCAGGGTCGGAGCATCTCCGGAGCACCAATTCAAATGCCCTCTTTTATCCGCCGGAGAAGCCCCTTCCTCTCCCCCCCCTCCCACCGTCCAGCCGACCCCGTTCCCTCCGCCGAGGGGGAGTTCGACTCCGCGGCGCGCACTTTTCTAGGACTTTTCCCGCACAGGGGCATCTTTGGCCCTCCATTCGCCGAGACTTTTAAGAGTAGCCCACCCCCCCCTCGGCCCAGCCAGAAGAAGAAACCTTGGAAATGCCCAGCATAGTAGAACAAACCACGGAAAGATCCAGTTTTTTTTGGGGGGGGGGTGTCAATTCTATTGGAGTCCAAATCGCGCGACCCTGACTGCCCCCCCTTTTTTTCCTCTGAGACCCCCAGGCTATCTAGACTGACTAGTCTAGACTGACTAAGTGACTAGACCATCTTAGCCACTGAGCTTGTCAATCAGAAAGGTCGGCAGTTCGGCGGTTCGAATCCCTAGTGCAGGTCTCCTGCGTGAGCAGGGGGTTGGACTAGATGACCTCCAATGTCCCTTCCAACTCTGTTACTGTTACCCAGATGCTAACTTTCCACGGAAAGCTGCGGGACTCTCACGGAGGCTTGCAGCCCCTTTAAACCCCGCGGATCTTGGCCCTCGAAGAGACGACCCTGAGATCTAAACTGGACTCGGATTACTGGAATCGTCAAATAGTCTTATTAACTGGCAAAAGGGGAACTGGTAGCCCCGGAGCTTTTAGGCTGATTTTTTTTTAGGACTGGTTCTACAAAGAACGAGGCCCGACAGGCTATCGAGAAGCACCGATTTCCCCCGGGTGTCCCAGCCAAGGTTTCCGCGGG
Source organism: Pantherophis guttatus (assembly GCF_059756535.1). Lineage (NCBI taxonomy): Eukaryota > Metazoa > Chordata > Lepidosauria > Squamata > Colubridae > Pantherophis > Pantherophis guttatus. Next base: position 107,624,476 of record NC_142067.1, on the reverse strand, counting down.
GTGTGTGTGTGTGGGGGGGGTGTCCCTGCTGAGAAGATGCGCCAGACCAGATCCTTCCCGGCTCTCTTCTCGGGAACGAACCTTAACCCGGCTGCTTCCTGCTTTTAATACGAGGATTTGGCTTTTTTTAAACCGACGCAGAAACCATGCCTTTTATTCGGTCACCAGCCCAAGTGTTAGGTGCGTGCTTGCGTGGTGTGACTTAACAAACCGGAGATCCTGTGCATTGCCTTCATATATATATCAAGTAAACCTTGGTTACTAGGAAAAACCTGGCTAGATGAAAAACACATATACATACATACATACATACATTACATACATACACACACACACACGTGTGTGTGTGTGTGTATGTAATGTATGTATGTATATGTGTTTTTCATCTAGCCAGGTTTTTCCTAGTAACCAAGGTTTTTCTGCAGCCTATATACACACACACACGTGTGTGTGTGTGTGTGTGTGTGTGTGTGTGTGTGTGTGTTTATTTATTTATTTATTTTCTTATTGGTTCGATTTATATGCCGCCCTTCTCCGGAGACTCAGGGCGGCTTACAATGCGTTAAGCAATAGCCTTCATACTTTTGTATATACCTGCTTAGTAGGGCTTTCGCCACCCCCCCAAGCGGTGTTCTTTTTTATACAAAGTCAGCTTATTGCGTCCACAATCCGGGTCCTCATTTTACCTACCTCGGAAGTATGGAAGGCTGAGTCAACCTTGAACCTGGTGAGATTTGAACTCGCAGTAATTGGAGGC